>NC_083440.1:14685927-14817501 GCF_020745735.1 Hemiscyllium ocellatum | reverse complement strand
GAAGGGATCAGAAAGTGATTTGAGACAATGCAAGCCTGTGAACATTGTGCATAAACTGAGACAACAGGTTTTCTGACATGGTCAATGTGGAGAAAAAGTCAGAGGAAGAGAGAGAAAGGGATAGACAGAGACAAAGAAGGCAGACAAATAAAATGAAACAGGTAAAGAGATAAAAATTCTATACAGAAAGGGAGGGACAACAGAGCGAGACAATCCGAGAGGGGGGGAAGGAGAGACAGAGAGAGAAAGGTGGCGGTTGGGGGGTATAGAGAGAGAGCGAGTTAAATAGTCTGAGCAAGAAATTGAGAGATGGGGATAGCATGCGAAAGGAAAAGAGCTACAATGATAGACAGAAAGAGAAAGAGAAAACAATTTTTTGCGACGGATTTACACAGGAGGTGGCCTCAATCAACTCTCTCAAAACCAAACGTGCATCTCCAATAACCAACTCAGATGAGGGGATCACCACAACCCGGAGCATTTCCCGTGTTGTAATAAAGTGCTTATTGTGAGCTGAACAGAGAGAGTCTGACGGTTACCATGGTGCAGTAGGGAATGTTTCTGCCCCTCCTCTTTCTCCGTTGTGGGGGAAATGCAGAGACCCTTTCTGCTGACATTGAACACACATCGACAGGGCAATCCGTGAAGACCCAATGTTCCAGCTGAATCCATCATTCACAGCCAGTCTGTCATTTCAAATTCACTCCTCAAGCCTCTTTCCATCCTCTTTTCATCATACGTGAAGAATTACATGACCAGTTGGTGCACCGCATTCCTAAACTTCGTTCTGAACTTTGGAAGAGTCACTGCATAAAATAATGTGTTCGTGCTGCAGCTGAAATGCTTCAGCATTTCTCTGGCCCACGTAAACTGGATTAGACGCCAATTCCACCAACGTTGTGTTTCGTTAATGCTAAAGTATAAGATGTTTGCACCCTGCAAAAGTATAAAGCCGATGGATATGATTAAGAGGCAAATCTAAGACTTCCTTCGGCTCTCCATCTCTGTGTCTTTGTGACTGTCTCCCTTCCTCTGACCCTCAAGGTATTGCGGACTCGAACGGCCACTAAAATGTACCTCACCGTCAGAGTGTTCATCAACAAAATTAACACGAATGGAACGAAAGGAGTTGAAATGTTATCAAACCAGTTTAATCCCAACCATCTGTAATCATTAAAAAAACTTGACGTTGTTCGGCAATGCCATGGAATATTGTCAATAATCCTTCAAGTTTCAAACTTAAAGTAGAAGGGAATGCTTTTTGAACAGAGCAGAATGCCAGTTATAGCTAAAAGCACAGCCAAGGCTTTCTCTGTCCAATATTTCCTCTTCAGTTTCAAGCAGAAAATTGCCACAAAACGACCAAATGAAAAAAGGACAGTGAACCAAACATGACAGTCTGTGGCTGCACGAACCAGAACAAAGATAGCACTGCACACAGGGTTATGTCCGGGAAACACCCTCGGTATTAAAGTTCATTCAATCGCCACAGCAGACTGTTAGTGAGAATGAACAGGAGATCCGACATTGCCATCGCCAACAGGCAACGCGTTGTGCAGTTAGAGAGGCCACACTTTCCCCGTGTGAGAATCAAAATCAGCAGGAAGTTAACTGAAAGAGACAGAATGTAAAATACAAAACGGAAATTAGTGACCAAACATTCTCTGCGTCTGCTCAGAGAGCCATGGAAGATCTTCAACTCTAACTGGGACAGGGAATGCACAGATGGCACAGAGGCATATGTTTTAAGTTGAAAGGTATGAGGTTTTCCGGGGATTCAGGAAAAAGCTTTTACGCAGAGAGTGGTGAGGGTTCTGGTGATTCTGTGCTTGGAACGACAGTTGAGACAAGAAACTTCACAACCTTGTCAAAAATTATGTGTGACAGGATTGCATTTCATCCAGCTTCGATAGCACACGCTTGGTGGAACGACTGACCTCTTCTGTACAATCAGTTTCAATGATTCTGAAAAGTACCTCTGACAGGTAGATTGGGAAATGAAACATCTTCATGCAATAAATCAAATGCCGTGGATAAAGGAAATATGAAACAGAAACAGAAATAGCTGGCAAAACTCAACAAGTATGGTAGCATCTGTGGAGAGAGAAATAGAGTTAATGCAATCATTCTTCATCACAGCAACTTTGTCTGAACATTTGTCAAGCTGCTCAAAGCATCAACTCGGTTTTCTCCACAGATAAGTTTCTTCGTTGCAAACAAATGTCAGGGATGTATTTCCAAAAGGGAATTGAGATTCATAGGTTGATAGTTACCTACACTGAAACATTCGTTCGACAGCTCTTACCATACTGGGCGTAGTTAGGCTTATACAGATGTAGTGCACAGAAACATTGGCCGAAACTGTCCATGCCCACTAGATATTCCATTGTAATCTAGTCCAAATTGGCCCCATATCGCTCAACATCATTCCAATTAAATATACCCCTCCAGTTGACTTTTAGATATTGTAACTGTACCAGCATTCATTATTTCCTCTTGTAGCTCATTTCATAGATGCGACACCATTTGCATGAAAATCATTTTCCATTAGGTTACGTTCAAATCTTTTCCCTCCCATCCTAAATCTATGCTCTCTACCTCTGGACTTCCCCACCCTCAGTGAACAGGCCTTGCCTATTTACCCTATCCATGACCCTCAGGATTTTATAAACCTCTATAAGGTAACCCCTCAGTCTCTGATGTTCCATGGAAAACGACCCCAATGTATTCAGTCTCTCCCTACAATTCTAATCCTCCAAACACGGCAACATACATGTCCATCTTTTCTGAACCCTTTCATGAACCCTTTCATGTTTCACACCACCGTTCCTTTTGAAGTGAGAACAGAATTGCACACATTTTCCGAAAGTAGCCAAGACAATGTCTGGTACAGGTACAGCATGACCTCACAACTTCTATAATCAATGCTCTGACCAATAGTGGAGCACATACCAAACTCCTTCTACTTATCCTATCGACCTGAGAAGCCACCTTCAAGGAACTATGAAACTGCACTGCGAGGTCTCCTTATTCAGGAACATTCCCCAGGTCGTGCTGATTTTCCATTCCATCATTGAGCAACTCATATTTACATAAATTAAACTGCATTTGCAACTCCTTGACCCTTTGGCCAATCTAAACAAGATCCAATTGCAATCTGAGATAAACATAGAACATAAAAACAATTCTGTGCAGAACAGGCCCTTCAGCCCTTGATGTTGTGCTGACCTGTGAACTAGTCTAAGCCTATCCTTCTACACTCTCCCTTCATCATCAATATGCTCATCCAAAGATTGTTTAAAACTCACTAATGTTGCTGAGCATTGGCAGGTAGGGCATTCCACGCCCTGACCACTCTCTGAGTAAAGAACCTGCCTCTGACATCTATCTAAAAACTATCACCCCTCAATTTGTAGTTATGACCCTGACGTCATCATTCTAAGAAAAAGTCTTTCACTTTCCATCCCATCTAATCCTCCGATCATCTTGTATGTCTCTATCAAATCCACACTTAACCTTCTTCTTTCCAATGAAAGCAGACACAATTCTCTCAGCTTTCTCTCCAGACCAGGCAACATCCTGGTAAATGTCCTCTGGCCTTTTCCAATGCTTCCACATCCTACTTGGAATGGGACGACCATACTGTGTACAATATTCCAACTGCGGTTGCACGAGCACGTTGAATACTTCCAGCATTGCATTATTGCTCCGGAACTCAATCCATCTCCCAATAACATCGAACACAACACATGCATTCTTAACAGCACCTTCAGAGATCTGTAGACATGAACTCCAAGATCCGACTGCACAGCCACACTACCAATGCTCTTTCCATTCACCCAGTATTCTTCCTTCCTGTTATTCTTCCCAAGGTGAATCACATCACATTTATCTACATGGAATTCCATTTAACATTTCAGCCCAGTTCTGCATTTTGTCCAATTCCCCCACAACCTGCAACATTAGAACATAGAACAACATAGAACATAGAACAATACAGCACAGAACAGGCCCTTCGGCCCACGATGTTGTGCCGAACATCTATCCTAGATTAAGCACCCATCCATGTACCTATCCAATTGCCGCTTAAAGGTCGCCAATGATTCTGACTCTACCACTCCCACGGACAGCGCATTCCATGTCCCCACCACTCTCTGGGTAAAGAACCCACCCCTGACATCTCCCCTATACCTTCCACCCTTCACCTAAAATTTATGTGCCCTTGTAATTTGTGGGCGGCACGGTGGCACAGTGGTTAGCACTGCTGCCTCACAGCGCCTGTAGACCCGGGTTCAATTCCCGACTCAGGCGACTGACTGTGTGGAGTTTGCACGTTCTCCCCGTGTCTGCGTGGGTTTCCTCCGGGTGCTCCGGTTTCCTCCCACAGTCCAAAGATGTGCGGGTCAGGTGAATTGGCCAAGCTAAATTGCCCGTAGTGTTAGGTAAGGGGTAAATGTAGGGGTATGGGTGGGTTGCGCTTCGGCGGGTCGGTGTGGACTTGTTGGGCCGAAGGGCCTGTTTCCACACTGTAAGTCTAATCTAATACTCTGTTGTACCCGGGGCAAAAGTTTCTGACTGTCTACTCTATCTATTCCTCTGATCATCTTATAAACCTCGATCAAGTCACCCCTCATCCTTCGCCGTTCCAACAAGAAAAGGCCGAGAACTCTCAACCTGTCCTCGTACGACCTATTCTCCATTCCAGGCAACATCCTGGTAAATCTTCTCTGCACCCTCTCCAAAGCTTCCACATCTTTCCTAAAGTGAGGCGACCAGAACTGCACACAGTACTCCAAATGTGGCCTAACCAAAGTCCTGTACAGCTGCAACATCACTTCACGACTCTTGAATTCAATCCCTCTGCTAATGAACGCTAATACACCATAGGCCTTCTTACAAGCTCTATCCACCTGAGTGGCAACTTTCAAAGACCTATTTACATAGACCCCAAGATCCCTCTGTTCCTCCACCTGACTAAGAACTTTACCGTTAACCCTGTATTCCGCATTCTTATTTGTTCTTCCAAAATGGACAACCTCACACTTGGCAGGGTTGAACTCCATCTGCCAATCCTCAGCCCAGCTCTGCATCGTATCTAAGTCCATTCTTCCACTCCATCTGCTATTCCACCGACTTTAGTGTCATTTGAAAATTTACCAGTCCATCCATCTATGCTGGCGTCTAAGTCAATTATAAAAATGACAAACTGCAGTGGTCCCAAAATAGATCCTTGTGGCACAGTAATACTAACAGCACTCCAGGCTGGATACTTCCCATCAACCATCACTCGCTTGTTCCAGAAAGCTAGATTCTAATTTGAACTGCTACATTACCATTAATCCTACGCCTCCGCATTTTCTTCAACAGCCTACAATGTGCAACCTTATCAAAGACCTTATTAACGTCCATGTGCACCACATCAACTGCCCGAAGCTGCTTGGTCACCATCTCAAAAACTCCATGAGGTTTGTGAGACATGAACTGCCCTTGACGAAACCATGTTGACGATCTAAAATCAAATTGTTGCTTACTAGATGACTGTAAATCCTATCTCTCATATTGTTTTCCAAACCTTTTCCAACAATAGACGTCATGCTCACTGGTCTATTATTACCTGGGTCTTCTCTACTGCCCTTCTTGAACATGGTCACAACATTTGCCATCCTACAGTCGTCTTATACTAAAGCTGTAGACAATGCGAAACAAACATCAAAGCCAAAGGCTCCAACACCTCCTCCCTAAGTTTCCAGAGTATCCCTGGATAAATCCCATCTAGCCCAGGGGCATTGTCTATTTTCACTCCCTCCAGAATTGATAACACTTCTTCCTTACTAACCTCGATCCTTTCTAGTCTAATATCTCGTACTTCATTCTTCTCCACAATATTCTCCTTTTCCTGAATTTACAACAATGAGGAATATTCATTCCGCACCTCTCAGACCTCCACAGGGTCCACACACAACTTGCCACTATGTCTTTGACTGCCCTATTCCTACAGCAGTCTCTTTTTATTCCTCGCATACCTAAAGTGTTCTCTTTCAATTTATCTGTTAAAGACTACTCATGTCCTCTCTTTGTTCTTCTTAAATCTCTCTTTAAGACCTTCCCAGCAAATCTTTAAGTTTCCATCGCCTCATGTGAACCATCTCATGTCATAGTCACATAAGCCTCCTTCTGCTTAACAGGAGATGCAATTTATGTGCTTAACCATGGTTTCCTTATGTTATCACCTCCTACCTGCCTGACAGGGACATATCTACCAAGGACATGCAATATCCGTTCTTTAAACCAGATCCACATTTCGATTGTGCCCATCCCCTGCATTTTGCTATCCCAATCCTATGTATCCTATTTCCTGCCTAATCACATTATAATTGCCCTTCCCACATCGATAACTCTTGTCGTATGGCATGCACCTATCCCTATGTGTGTGGCATGCACCTACATGATTTTCCATGTACAAAGCCATGTTGAAATCTATAATCAGACCTTGCCTATCCAAATATAGGGAACATACAAGTCCTGTCCCTCGGGGATCCCCTTAACAACTTGTCCACCATCCATGTTAGACTTACCTGGCTAATATTCCGTGGCATGTCCTTACGACTTATCTTAAATCGCGCCAACACATTGGCCAAGCTCCAGTCTTCTGATACCTTACCTGTGACGACTGATCACCCAAGTCTCTCAACAAGGGGCCAATACTCACTTCCCTATTTTCCGACAGGGTTCTTGGGTTCACCAGATCAGGTCCCGGAGATTTATGAAACTTCAAGCGTTCTTTAATATCCTACATCCAGCTCTGGAATATGGACATTTTATCAACACGTCGCCAATTATTTCCCAACATGCTACATCTTACGTGTCTTTCACCACAGCAATCACTGATGAAAAATATTGGTTTATGACCTCCCCAGTCTCATGTAGTTCCACACATAGACTGCCTTACTAAATTTTGAGGAGTCTTTTTTCACTTCTTCGTTGCCCTTTCATCCTTAGTGTAATCAGGAATTCTATTTGGATTCTCCAGAACCCTAATTGACAAAGTTATCTCATGATTCCTTATTGTCCTACTGATTTCCCTCTTAAGTATACTCCTACTGCCTTTTTAGTCTGCTAAGGATTCATTTCATGTCTGCTGTCTATTTACCCATGCCTGACATACGTTCCTTTCCTTTTATTAACCAAAACTTATACCCACCAGCCTTTACTGTCACCCTAACAGGAGCATATTGTCGCGAAACTCTAATTGTCTCATTTTTGACCGTTTCCCATTTTCCACCTGTCCCTTTACTTGAGAACATCCATCTCCAATAAACTTTTGAAAGCTCTTGCCAGATGTCCTTCCTCAAATTTAGCTACTGATGATGTTACCTAGACAGGAAATAAAACGTCTGGATATCAAACCTACAGCTCAGCGAGCAAACCTAAACATCAACCTGAGCTACAAACCTTCACAAACCTTGTTCAAACAATCTCTTTGGAGCGCTGTTTTGTGTCCCAAAACTTCCTTCTGGGACCAATACAACACTCTCATTCCAAGACAATGTGATTCACTAAAACTCCCATTTGTTTTGCATGAGCACAGATCTCTGCATCCACTCAGTTCCAGGTTCTTACAGGAGCTAAAATAAATGACAAAAATGATTGAAGGGAAAGTCATGCTTTCTCAGTTGTGTGTTTCCTCCTTAACCGCAAATTCCAGAACTCTCAAACAATTCTTTCAGGCTCCATTAATATCATGCTGGACGGCAAGGATCAAGAATAAAGGAAGGTTCACTCGTGCACAAAGCTATTCATCCAAAACTTTAAAACAATGTTTAAAACAAATTGCTGTGATTACACAAATAACTCCAAGTTAACCATTCACTTCAGATGCACAGAGAGTCCCACCGCTGATTCCCTCAAAACCAGAAACAAACTCGAATGATTTTGCCCTCTCGATATAAAAATGCTACTAATTATATTTTTCCAAAGGGTTTCCTTTTCTTAATTCCACCAAAAATCTCCGTAGTCTCCGAATGAAATGGGAGGTTCCAGAGAGATGAATAATTTCCAAGGCAGTTCCTCCAGAATCTGCGATTACGGAGCTTGCACGGCTGTCTGTAATCTGAGACTAAATCATTGATCATCTGCCATTGTGTGATTTTGGGGTACAACATGCCCATCTACCATTGTCAGTGGCAGAGTGAACCCACAGACAACCCTCAGACAGATTCAAAAAAAATCTGTAATGCATGACACCTACCAGGAATTATTACAATCGGAAGAATCATGTAAAATATTATTTGCATATGATCAATCGAGAACGTCATTATCTGCCTTAGTGCTGTGAAGAAGGCATATGGTGTACTGGCTTTTATTGGTAGAGGAATTGATTTCCGGAGTCCTGAGGTCATGTTGCAGTTGTATAAGACTCTGGTGCGGCCACATCTGAAGTATTGTGTGCAGTTTAGGTCGCCATACTATAGGAAGGATGTGGAGGCACTGGAACGGGTGCAGAGGAGGTTTACCAGGATGTTGCCTGGTAAGGAAGGAAGTTCGTATGAGGAAAGGCTGAGGCACTTGGGGCTGTTTTCATTGGAGAAAAGAAGGTTTAGGGGTGACTCAATAGAGGTGTGCAAGATGATTAGGTGTTTAGATAGGGTTGACCATGAGAACGTTTTTCCACGTATGGAGTCAGATATTAAGAGGGGGCATTGATTTAAATTAAGGGGTGGTAGTTATAGGACAGATGTTAGGGGTAGATTCTTTACACAGCGAGTCGTGAGTTCATGGCATGCCCTGCCAGTAACAGTGGTGGACTCTCCCTCTTTATGGGCATTTAAACGGGCATTGGATAGGCTTATGAAGGAAAGTGTGCTAGTGTAGGTTAGGTGGGTTTGGATCGGTGCAACATTGAGGGCCGAAGGGCCTGTACTGCGCTGTATTTTTCTATGTTCTATGTTCTATGCCTGAATCTCGTTGGGCAGAATGTGTCTCTGCACACAATGCCAAAGTGATGCACTCTCAAGGCTTTCCATTTATACATGCTGACATCGCCTGGGGGACTGTTCCATTACAATACGGTTCAAGCTATTTGTTTAAAAGTGTGAGCAAACAAGTGACAGCATTGAGATAACTCTCAGTTGTGACAGAATATTTTTAGAGCTGAAGTTTATTGGATGATACAAATCTCAATCGGTCAAGAGCAAGCATTGAAAAATGCATGTGGATCAAAATCATAGAATCCGTACAATGTGGTAGCAGGCCAATGGGCCCATCGAGCCCACACTGACCCTGCAAAGGATATCCCAACCAGACCCACCCTCCGGCCCTGTGAGGTGGCAGGGCTAACCACTGAGCCACTGTGCCACTCTGTGCACCAACATTGACACGCCAACACCATCCATCCAACACTGAAATCTCATTTTATTTCAGTGTTGTCCTTTCCTTGCCTTTGATCATTTAAAAATTAAATTCTGGTGATTGAGTGTCTCTCTGAGAAATGATCTCCTCAACGCTGAGATGTAGATTCTGTAGTTATCAGCAGCTGTTCTGCGAAGGGTTGATTGGAAATTAATAGAGACAGCATTTTGTATGTTTTAATAAAAACAACATCGCAATAAAATACATGTCTGAATAAAATATAACTTTTTCCTATTAAGGCAATGATTGAAACAAGTGAACTAACTCCCTTAAATATGCCATTAACGGTCATCTCAGTTCGAATCAATGCCGATTATCCTACCACGTGTCCTAGACATGTTTCAGAGCTGACTCTGAGACACATGCGATCTGTACGACAGCACATGGGGATTGTCTAGACTCTGTTCCCTGCAGTGTACCTGAACATAAACAGAGAAGAAACTTAAAACGGTGGAACAGTGGTTAGCACTGCTGCCTCACAGCACCAGAGACCCGGGTTCAATTCCCGCCTCAGGTGACTGACTGTGTGGAGTTTGCACATTCTCTCTGTATCTACCTGGGTTTCCTCCGTCTGCTCCGGTTTCCTCCCACAGTCCAAATATGTGCAGGTCAGGTCGATTCGAAGTGCTAAATTGGCCGTAGTGTTAGGTGGTGTGGTAAATGTAGGGGTATGGGTGGGTTGCACTGCGGCGGGTTGGTGTGGACTTGTTGGGTAGAAGGGCCTGTTTCCACACTGTAAGTAATCTAATCTGACTGATGATGGGATGGATCAGTTTCAAGATGGATGAGTGAGGCCAGGGAGAGATTTGCACATACAAGGATGCAGAAATGTCAAATTCGGGAAATATTTGAGTAGGAGTCAATGCTATCAATGAGGCCTGTCGTGGTGGGGAAATGGGACTTGGTGTGAGGAATGATCAAGAACATAGATCAGAGAGCAGGAATAAATGTGTCATCTTCATGTTGTCAACCTGGTATTACTGAGTGCTGCAAGATCATTTCTTGAGGCACAGCCGTTTGTAATCTCTGTCAATGACTGAGATGATGGGTTCATGTGATACATTTGCTGTTAACACTCTGTTTGGTGGAGCAGTAAAATTCAAGGAGGAAATAGGAGCACTGAGATGGGAAAGGACAGGTTCAGTTACTGAATGAGCACAAAATAGTCGGTGCAATATATTGTCGAGAAAAGTGAGGCATTGTTCATTTATTTCAGTCTTGCAAAGATTTCAGGTTATGGAGAAATTATCGATGATTATCCTCGTTCCAAACTGAGAGGCAACAAGAAGCCTTTCAGTCCATTCAATGCCACTAGTTTCCATTATTCTCTTGAATGCCTTACTCATGTCAGAGTCTTCTAAATTTCATGTGTTCAAATCTAAAATTGTGTCATTTCACTTCCTCATCATTATCACTCTGATCGATCGATGCTACACTGAAATGGACATGGCCTCCCAACTCTCCAGCTTTTTCCTCCATATTTATAAATTCAGTTTGGTGCTGTCTTTACATCAATTGGCTGCAGTGGGCAAAGCTAAAATGACTGACTGAATCGTCAGTCCTGACTTGACAGAGTCTAGGATCGTTTGTTGTCTCAGCGGTTCCAAGAGTCTAGAGTGTCACAGAACAACTTCAACACATTTTCATGGTGGGTTGTACTGTGGATGCGACAAGGGTGGGAGCGAAAAAGTGAGGAAAAGGAAGAGCCCGAGGTCCTGATGCACATTGGCAGCAACATTTCACAGTCTGACATGCTATCATTAATAACCACGTATTTACAGATGCATAGCCTTTGACAGTAGCCTCTCACTGAGTCAGGCAATCAGATGCACCCTTCAGAATCAGCCAGGTCTCCCTGATTGGCACAGACTAATAGCCTCAATCAGGGATTTCACATCCAAAAAGATCAGCTGCCCGAAGTCATGACAATTCTTAGCAGGAAAATGAACAGTGAGTTTCTGAAAGTAGAAATTAGCGATTTGGGCAAGAAATTGAAAAACTGATCCATGGTTACTCTGAGTGCACAATAGGCCGAAGGACGTGTAACTGGAAACATTGGGTGCTGCTTCTCAGGATGGTATAATCTGAATACATTGTGTTTGTTTCTCTTTAGTTGGATGGTGATTGATAACAGCTGGAGAGACATGCTCCAGTTGTTGGGGAATATTTAATCAGACCTGTCAGAGGGTTGTAAATCTGGTATCAAACTGAGTTCGGAAGGAAATGAAGCTGGCAACGGGAAGTATGCAATCTGTGAGTGAAAGAGAAAAACTGCAGAATCACATTCTGGATCTCTGAAGATATTATGTTTCAGAATCCTCGTCTTCAGGGTCAAAAACTTCCCTCCTGTGCTTCACAGATTGAGTGACAAAGTTCTTACTCGCGCATTACTTTTTGATTTTTGGGAGTTCCTCGATAACAAATGCATTAATTGATGCAGTTCAGTTGAAACCTAACTTTTTGAAAATTTTGCCTTCATGACAATGTGCAAGGTATTTGTTCAGAAACAGGCTGAAAGAATATATCAATATTTTGAAATGTTCACAACTGCCCAAGTGCCTAAAACCACAATGTGCATTGAGAGGTCTAATTTATTACATCTCGAATCATTGGATTGACACAAGAGCACAGAAGTAAGCATGAAGTAATTTGTTTTATTTTCATCAAATTAAAAACAAAATCTGAGGTGAAATTTTCAAGTCTCTGGCTATCTGATTTCCTGTTGAACAGTATTTTAAAAAAGGGTTGCTTGCAGTATTCCAAATATTGCAGCTATTCACTGTCAGTCAGTGGGATATTTATGGGTGAATTTTATCCTGTTCACCAGTGAAAGGGGCAGGCAAATGGCAGATCATTAAGGAAGTGAGAAAGCTTTAATCTGGTTGGAAAGGAGCGATCATATAAATAAAGTGGCCCTATTCTGGAGAGGATATATTAACATCACGAACTGGGGATATACGTTTATTTTGGGCAAGTGGCTGGGCAGTTGGGTAGGCTTGTAAAAAACCATACGAAGTCCAATTAGAATACAAAGGACAGGGAAATTTTGATAAACTTTTATAATTCACTGTTTCAGCCACAGTTGGGGGAAGGAGGCCTAATTTGAACTCTTAAAAGGCGAATGGCTTGTGATAGGTTAAAACTGAGCTCTGCCCACTTCTGAGCACTACACTTTAGGAAGGATGATAATGCCTTGGTAAGGCTCTTGCAGGAGATTAATCGTCTTATCGATATAACAACAGGCCATTCAACCCCACGAGCCTGTTCCACCAGTCAGTGGCTAATCTGCAAGCTAACTTCACACCTGTAGTTGTGTCTTATCCCTTAATACCTACGTTTAACAAAAATAAACTATGTCAGACTTAAAATTAACACCTGATCCAGAATCCATTCCGTTTATGCAGAGAGTTACAAACTCTACCAGCTTTTCTGTGTGGGAGTGCTTCTGAACATCTCTCCTGATCGCACTGTCTCAAATTCTCAGACTAAGCCACTTTGGTTTAGAATCCACAAACAGTGGAAATAGTTGATCTTTACCAACTCTGTCCCCCAATCTCTAGAGAAACAAGGGCTGATTTGTACAGTGCCGCCTCATAACTAAATCCCTAAAGTCCAGGTATCATTTTTGCAAATCTAACTGCACTCCATCCAAAGCCAAAATATCCTTCCTTAAGTGTGGTACCTGGCTCAGCTCACAGTACTTCAAGTGAGACCTAAAAAGGGTTTTCTGTAACTCTAGCAAGACGTCTGTGCCCTTATCTGGGATGAGAGTTTCACTGTCGGTACAGCTTTTAATGCCCACTCCAGACGGCAGTTAAGATTCAACCACATTTTTACCAGCATGTAGTCACATGTCATCCAGACGAGATAAGGATTGCAATAGCCCTCTCTAAAGGATGCAAATGAACGGGTAATCAGCATTGGATTTGTCGTCATCCTTGCACTCTTTATTTCTAGACTTGTACAGAATTCAAATTCCCCAGAACATTACCTGGACGCCTTCATGAAAAGGTCCAGTGATAATTGCACTCGGCCATTGCCTCTCCCTGCTGAATGACCTCTTCCTTTGTAACAGGCTGGAGAAGGGACTGAATAAAAACCAGAAGAACTGCAGATGTTGTAAATCAGAAACAAAAACAGAAATTGCTGGGAAAATTGAGCAAGTCTAGTAGCAGTTGTGGAGAAAAGTCACAGCTGAATGGCTGCCTGGTGCTATGAGGCAGGACAGAGAAGGGGCGGAATGGCCTCCTACTATTCCAGGACTGTTGTGTTTGTCTATGCTAACAGTACCCTCATTCAATGATTGAAAACTAAGCAATTCCATTGAAGTAAAAACAAGATTTTGAGTGAAATTTTCAAGTCTCTGGCTATCTGTTTGTTGAACAGTACTTTACATAAGGGTTGCATGCAGTTTTCGAAATATTGCAGCTATTACTGTTAGTTAGTGGGACATTTATGGATGCAAACGGCAGATCATGTAGGAAGTGAGAACGTTTTAATCAGGTTGGTAAGGAGTGATAATACAAATAAAGTGGCCCTATTCTGGTGAGGATATATTAACATCAAGAATTGGAGATACACTTTTATTTTGGGGAAATGGGAATTTGGGTAGGCTTGTAAAAAGCCATACAAAGACCAGTTAGAACACAAATTTCAGGGGAATGTTGTGAAACCTTTATAATTCACTGTTTAAGCCACAGTTGAGGGAAAGAGACCAGATTTGAACTCTTAGAAAGCGAATGGTTTGGAATGGGTTAAAACTGAGCTCTGCCCACTTCTGAGCACCACACTTTTGGATGGATGTTAATGCCTTGGCAAGGCTCTGGCAGGAGATTAATCGTCATATGGAGATAACAACAGGTCATTCAGCCCCACAAGCCTGTTCTGGCAATTAGTGGCTAATCTGCAAGTTAACATCAGACACCTGTACTTGTGCCTTATCCCTTAATATTACGCTTCACAAAAAAAACTGCATCAGATTTAAAATTAACAACTAATCCAGAGTCCGTGCTGTTTTTGCAAGAGCGTTGCAAACTCCACCAGCTTTTCAGTCTAGGAGTGCTTCCCAACATCGCTCCTGATCGCACAGGCTCGAATTCACAGACTGTGTCCCTTTGTTTGGAAAGCCCCAAACGCCGTGGAAATAGTTTATCTTTATCTACTCTGCTTCCTAATCTCTGGAGAAACAAGGACTGATTTGTGCAGTTCCACCTCATAACTACATCATGTAAGGCCACATATCACTCTTGCAAATCTATGCTGTACTCCCTCCAAGGCCAATATATACTTGCGAAGGTGTAGTGCCTGGCTCTTTCCGCTCACAGTATTTCAAGTGAGATTTAAAACAGGTTTTCTATAACTGCAGCAAAACTTCTGTGGCCTTATAGGGGATGGGAATTTCACTGTCAGAACAGCATTTAATGCCCATTCCAGAGGGCAGTTAAGAGTCAACCAAATTGCTGGAGTCACATACAGCTCAGAACAGGTAAGGATGGCAGTTTTCATCCCTAATGGACATTAGCGAAACTTTAATTGTTGATCTTTCCACCTGGAAAATACGGAGGTAAAATGATTGTTGACCATTTCCATGTAGACATTGACAATATCCCTGTAAGCTTAATTTCCGATTGATCTGATAAACATGTTTACTTATTGGGCCTCGTTTTACACTAATATTGAAACGTGGTTTATTATCTTTGAAATACAAGACAGATAAATATCCAACATTGCAATGTCAGTCTTTACCTGGAATATCCCGAGTAACATTCCAGTTCTGAAATGTCTATGCCCACACATTAGTTTAAAATCCTCGATTTCATCTTGTTGAACAGGAGTTGGGGCCGTTATTCCTCCTCCCAAGGTTCCTCATTCTTTGTCCAGATATTCCCTGGAGTGTGTGGGGGATCTCTCTGATGTGAGTGTCTTCTTTTAGCGATGATGTGGAGGTGCTGGTTTGGACTTGGGTGGACAAGATCGGAAGTCACACAACATCAGGTTATCGTACAATTTATTTGAAACCACATGATTTTGTGTGATTTCTGACCTTCTTTGAGCTAGTTATTCAGGTCATTTGCAAATGCATTAGCTTAGCATTATTAGAATATAACAACATGATTAGCATAACTTAAATTCAGTTTCTTTCTCAGGAAGGATGTTACATAAGACAGTTTTTGGTATTTTAAGTTAACCTTTTTAATCGACCCATCTCAAAAACAGTTCTACTAAAAATCAGACCTTGGTCCACCCCAAATATTGTGACCATGTCTCATCAACAACCCATTCAATGGGCAATCAAGGTGAAGGCTTGTATATAATCTGGTTTGATTGAATTCGATAGGGAATGCTGCGAGCTTCCTGGATTAATACCTCAGTTCCACTGTCTTATTAACACTGCTTCAATGTAATCAATCAAGATTATGGGATTGCGTATCTGGGCCTCCCACACCAACTCCACTACCAACACCAGGATTCCTGTTCCAGGTTCACAACGCTGCTTCTATAGACACCACTGATGGCGTCTTCTTCCACCATCATCACTGCCACAAGGAACAGAAGACCAAGATGAAGACGACAGAAAAAAAAGAAGAAAGAAATGGTAAGGGGCCTGATGATCAGACGTGAACGGACTCACGAATCGAAACACTGGCTACCCTGCTAACAGCGCCAGCTGGAAAAAAAATCACCTTGAAGAGGACAAGGCAGATTGCCAAGGGACCAAGTGCTTCACCTGTGCATTGACACGAGAGAGGCTCGATTTGGTTTGATGTCATGATTAGATTACATTACTTACAGTGTGGAAACAGGCCCTTCGGCCCCACAAGTCCAGACCGACCCACAATCCACCCATGCCCCTACACCTAACACTATGGGCAACTTGGCATGACCAATTCACCTGACTTGCACATCTTTGGACTGTGGGAGGAAACCGGAGCAAGTCCACGCAGACACGGAGAGAATGTGAAAACTCCACACAGTCAGTTGCCTGAGGCGGGAATTGTACCCACGTCTCTGGCACTGTGAGGTAGCAATGCTAACCACTGTGCCACCGTGCCGCTCACTGAGCCACCATGCCGCCCACGATGTTCTTTAACCACTACCTCCTGCTGGTCTTCAAGGGAACGTGTAATCTGAACGTAAAACTGCTGATCCCAGAAAACATGGAGGAGATAAAAAGGGGTTCTACAAGTTGGAGAAATGTGAAGCCCCTCCTTGAATCTCCTTCAGACTTTTGGAATCTGTCAAAGGGAATATCAAGAGGATATTTATTCTCAAAGGTTGTCTAAAGAAGTGACAGAAATGGAGAATACTCTGGAAAAATCTGTAGAACCTACTACTGTTGCAGACGGTTGGGATTGATGTCATGAATGATCTCCAGAAGGAGACGAGCCAGTAAGCTTCATTCTTTACTTCAGAAGCCACCAAGATAATCTCCCCATCCAGAGTGCACACTATTCATGTTTCTCCTTCTACGAGGTGCACTGGGAGAGCAATGTGCTCAGAAACCTGAAGAGAGAAGATGGCTCAATAACATCTCCATAGTCTGAGATCCTCAGGATCAGCAAACCCTTTTCTGCCAGACTGCATGACATGAAGTGCACAGACAGTGTGACCACTCAGTCATTCCAGCCCTCTCTCACAGAAGTCAAAGGCAACTGCACACGGGAGATGATGAACCAGCCATTTTCACGGAATAAGATGGCCAGAGCCCTCGAGTCCACAGATAATACTACATTTCTGCAATGTAGTGCCCTACCAGCCGAGTTGTGTTCACCTCTAACGGCCTTGATTGGTGCAGGACCTGCTGGTGGTGTAGGATAGTCTGCTTCGAACAGATAGCCAGTGTGATTCCACAAAAAAATTGTCATCCTCCCCTCCCCCCCATCTACAATCAGAAAGGGGAGAGGGACAACTGCTGACCAATTTCATTACGAGTATGTATATAAAAAGTCCTGTCCAGGTCATCACCAACCAGAACATGTCTCCTTTAGAATCAGTGATTTACACCGATTAACCATACCTGTACCGGTCCGAATGACCCTGAGTGCCTCACACTGTTGAGGGATACGATTGCCTGTGTGCAGGACAGGGAGAGATGGAAGCCTGCCTTACCAGCCTGGACCAGGAGGAGGCCTTTGACAGAATATCACTTACCTACAAGTGCGACGTGCTCTCTGAAATGGGCTTTGGAGACGGAATTTGTGAACCAACCGAATTGCTCTACACTAACGTCATTATTGCAGCCTCAATCAAAGCTTGGGAATCAGAAGCTTCCCGATCAATTCTGGAGTCAGGCAGGGCTGCCTACTCTCACCTTTTCTTTTTATATTGTTAACTTGCAGGCACCTGAATAATTGTTGCAATTCATTCAAACGGTTCTTCCTTGTTAGCCATTGTCTATTCACTGAGAACCTCTTTAACTACGTTTCCTCAATCCATCTTTGCACTGGTGTACATCAATTCATTATTTAGATTTAGGACCAGAGTTTCTGACTCATTTTCTTCATTCTCCATCTTGATAAACAATTCATGGTCACTCTTCCCCAATTCAAATATATTGTTAGATAGATAATCGAATGCCGAATACCATAGTTGAGCCAAGAATCCGGACCTTACGATCTTGACAGAAATCCAAAATTCGGATAATTGAATGCCGGATAATCCTCTGCATATTGCTGAGATTATGCTATTACATTGTGTTTGTAATTTTTGCAAAACAGTATATTCAACCACGACATGCTTACAACTGTGCTCTTGTATAAACTTAAAACTGTGCGGTATAATCAGTTAATCCGTCCAATACGATAAGTCTGTCGAAATACCTCACACAGCATCACAAAACATAAATCATGAAGGTGAGTTTTCGACGTTAACTGTGTCACTGAACACATCTCCTCAAATTCAAAGTGTAGAGCACCCGAAAGAACTCTGGCCCTGAATCTGTGGGGCATGTAAGGGAAGCACTTGATCCTTCAGACTTGGATTCTGATGCACACCATCTTGATGCAGACAGAAATGCTTTCTTATTGCTTTTTCACTTTCGCTCACAGATATTTTATTTCCCGTGGGAGCTTCAATTTCGTCTTCAATGAGTTTTTTATCTTCAACATGAGTTCCAATCATTACGCATCCGTTTGAGAGGGTCCTGGAGATATTTCACAGCTGACTCCAAGGGACACAGGAGCTGTACAGCAGCAGATACGGGAGAGTCATTGTCTGTTCCCTGCAGTGTCCTGCACATGTGCAGTGAAGGAACTTAGGATAGCTGACCAATCAAGTGATGGAATAGTTTGAAGGGAGATGTGAAGATGAGGCCAGTGAGAGATAAAGGTGCAGATTTGTTAATTTCCTGGAATGTTTGAGCGGTAGCCAATATTGTCACTCACTCCTGGAGTGATGGAGAAATGTGTCTTCGTGTGAGGACTGCTGAAGGAGAGGAAACAGAGAGTGGGAACATCATTTCATTTTCTCGTTCACAGGTTTGTATTTGTGCATCATTACTTGAGATACAGTATTTATAATCTCGATCAATCAATGATGAGATCGTGTGTTACGTTTGCTAATAACGCAATGTTAGATGAGTCAGTAGAAGACAAGGAAGACATTGGAATGCTGAGAAGAGAAAGGGAAGGTTCAGTGTTCGTGAGCACGTCATAGCCTGACCAATATATTGTGGAGAAATGTGAGGCATTGTCCCTTCATTTTAGCCTTGGAAAGATTTCAGGCATCAATAAATTTCTCGATGCTTTTCCATGTCTTGAATAAAGAGACAGCAAGAGGTCTTTCTGTCCAATTCAGTGCGAGCGATTTCCATAATTTTGTTTAAAATATTTACTCTTATTAGATTCTTCCGAATTGCGGGAATACAAACCAGTATTTGTGTAAGTTCAGTCCCTCATCAATGAACCCTGGCTTGCCAGCTATCATCCTGGTCAATCAATGCTGCACTCAAATAGACATGGACTCCCCAATCCACACTCCTTTGTTGTTGTTCCTTTCTGCAAATTCAAGCCACTGTTGTGTTAATATCTAATGACAGCAAGGGATAAAATTTCTGGTTGACTCTTTTAGAAGCATCTGTCCTGACATGACAGAACCAGAATGAAAAATAGCCTCTGCAGTACCCAGAACAACTTCAGCACATTTTCTGGGAAGGGGTGGACTGTGTGTGGGACAGGGGTGGGAACGAAAAAATGTGGAAAGTGAATAAAGGTCCTGGTCCACATTGGCACCAACAATATTTGGTGGTTAAATAATCCTTCAGTGTCTTGCATCCTGTGTTTATCACCATTTATTTACAAATGCATAGCCTGTCACAGTGGCCTCTCACTGAGTCAGGTATTCAGCATCTCAATATCGCTGACATTCACCCTTTGCAATCACCCAAGTCTCCCTGATTGGCACAGATTAACAGCCCCAAGCAATGATTTCATATCCAAAAAGGTCAAACTGGCCGACGTCATGACAATCATCACCTGGAGAAAATCAATGAGTTTCTGAAGGTAGAAATTAGCAAATCGGGCAAGAAATTGAACAGCTCATCCATAGGTGACTCCGACTGCTCATTTGTCCGAAGAACATATGGCTGGAAACTTTGGTACCGGGGTAAGGGCGTTGGACACTTAAGTTATAGGAGATGATTCTGAGGCTGTGGTGATCTGAATATATTGCGTTCATTTTTTTTAATTGTATGGGGTTTGCCACCCAGCTGCAGAGACATGTTTTGTTACAGTGGAATATTTAATCAGACCTGTCAGACGGTTGGGAACTTGGGATCAAATTGAGTTCGGAGGGGAAATGAAGCTGGTCACGGGAGGTAGACAATCCATGTGTGAAAGAGAAAAACAGAAGAATCACATTCGGGATCTCTTAAGATGTTGTACTTCTGAATCCTAGTCTTCAGTGTCAAATGCTTCCCTCCCCTGCCTCGCAGATTTAGGGACAGAGTTCTTACCAGCTCGTTACTTGTCGAATTTCGGTTGATCCTCAATAACATATGCATTAAGTGATGCAGTTACTGTGGAAACCCAACTTTTTTTTTATTATTTTGTCTTTATGATGATGAGCGAGATATTTGTTCAGAAACAGACTGAAAGAATACATCAATATCATGAACTGTTCACAACTCACATTGAAAGGATCAATTGATTACATCTCGCAGCACTGGATTTACTTAAGAGCACAGATGCAAGCATGTGGCAATTTATTATGTTTCTCCAAAAGCTACGGACATTATAAGATATTATTAAGTAACAATATTATTGCATTTGGAAGGAATGATCATAAAATGCTCAAATTGTTGATTACAATAGAGAATGAAGAAACTGCATTTGAAACTCAGAGCCCTGAATCTAAGTCCAGGGAACAACAAGGAATTGATGCATAAATGGCCAAAAAATGGATTGAGTTCACAGGAGATAGAGTGTGGTGATGGAAAAACACAACAGGTCAGGCAGCATCTGAGGAGCAGGAAAATCGAAATCTCGGGCAGAAGCCCTTCATTAGAAAAGAGTTGATTGCTGGTGAAGGGCTTATGCTCAAAACATTTGTTCTCCTGCTCTTTGGATGCTACCTGAATTGCTGTGTTTTTCCAGCACCAGACTCTCAGCTCTGATCTCCAGCATCTGCAGTCCACATTTTCTCAATGAATAGGCAATCGGTAAAAAGTAAGAAACATATTAACGAATCACAACAAAGTTTCAGAGACCTCAACATTATTATTCAAACAGGAAAGGTGACAACGGGTAGCGCCGCCTGGTGGCAGGACAGTTCGGGAAGCTTTCTGATGCCCACCCATTTACTGAGACTGCACTAACGCTGTTGGTGCACCACAAACCGAACCACCTTCTCCTGGTCCAGTCTGATAAGGCAAGTGTCCAACCTTACTGTCCAACACATAGAAAACTACATCACAAAGGAGCGCGAAGCTCTCGGAGCTCATCCTGAACAGTACAGCACAGGTTCAGTCGGGATGAATCACTGATCCCCCAGCACACCTTACCTAGTTGGCGATGATCTCAAACAGGATTCTGCAAACTGCATTCAGCAGTGAAATTGGTCGTCAGTCCTCCCTGTCCCACTTCTAATCGTAGATGAGAGGGATCATTTAACCTATCTCTATCTGTATTTAACCCTCTGTCTTTCTCCAGTGTACTTTAATTGATTCTCTCTACCACTCCCACACCACCCCTCTTCCCTTCCTCCAGATTATGTGTTTACACTCTGCAATAACCAGAGACCGGGTGTCCCTGCCTCATTGTTCCCCACAACCAGCGCTGCTTTGTGCTGCCGCCACTGTGGCCGGCGCTGGGACTGCAGATCCATCCCAAAGTGCTGAAGGAACTCAGCAGCACCCCTACATGGTCAGATACTGTATTACTGATGGGAAGAAGATGGGTAGAATTTTAACATGAACTGATACAATATTGATGTAAAACTAGTAACAAGTACAATATACAATAGTATTTACATACACCCGTGAACTGTTCTAATGTACAACAATATATGTGTATGAACTCAAACATCTCCAATGTAAACAAAATTTCAGTTCCAATGCACAGTAATATTACATGTAAACGCAGTCAGCTCTAATGCACAATATTTGTACCAACACAAACAGCTCCAACTTTAACAATACATAATGTATGCTGTATACATGAAACATGAAATAATGTGGGTATAAAGGATTTGCAGGAAGGGAGTGAATGCACTGTTGCCAAATTTGCAGTTGACACAAAAGTAGGTTAGAATGCAAGTTCGGACATTGCATGTGCGTTCTGAGGTAAATGGATAGCGGTGGTCTTCTCGAAGAAGGTGGGGACTTCAGTGTGTTGAATGGACAGGTTGAAAATGACGGTGAATACCTCCACCAGTTGGTCTATGCAAGGTCTACGTGCACGGCCAGTGTCTCCATCCAGGCCCATTGCTTTCCTTGGATTGACTTTCAGCGAGACCGTGTTGACCTGTGCAGTGGTGAGCAAGGGAACAGGTGAGTCTGGGGTTGTTGGGGCAGGCGTCATTGCACCACTGGCATTCTGCTCAAACCAACCAGAGAAAGCATTGAACGGCCAGAGAGCAACGTGTCTTTGTCTGTTGTCTTTCTCTGCTTCATTTTGTATTCCATAATGTTGTTTAGCCCTTGCCATAAGCGGCGGGAGTCTGTTTGGTAGGTATAGGCCTGTCATGTCGTCTGGTCCTCCCTTTTGGCATTTCGGATGGTCCTGTGGAGGTCAGATCTGGATTCGCTGTATATACTTGGTTCTTCCCACTTGGATGTTGCCCGTCTGGTCTCCAGTCGGGAGTGGATTTCCTGGTTCACTAAAAGTTTACGCTTGGGGAACAAGCGGATTGAATTCTTCAATTCACAGCCCTGTATGCATTTACCCATGATATCCGTGATGGTGATGGTGTGCTCATTGAGGTTTTCCACTCGATACTTGAACACGGTACAGTCTACCAATCCCAAGCAGTCATTCACAGCCTCAGAACAGCATTGTACTTCCTTTCGTGAAGAGTCCTCCCATTTCAGCTTCTGCTTGTTAGCTGTGTCCACATGTTGGAGAGACCAGGACCTGAGGGCTCATATTGAAGGGACCACCTTTGGAACTGAGATGGAAATGAATTTCTTCAGCCAAAGGGTGGTTAAACTGTGGAAATCCTTATCATAGATGACTGTGGAGGCCAGGACATTAGGTGTGTGATGATGATGATGCTCCTTTACCAAGGTTGTGTTGTCCTTTGTATATTTCATGGTGTGTTTAACATTCAGCGGTTCTGGGGTGTCTAGGTTGGATGGGTTGTAGGGCCAGTTTCGTGGTAACTAACTGACACTGCCTCAGGCAAAATGGCTTTCAAATGTAAAAGCATGTACAATGAATGGGAAGTGGACAATTCTTCTTGCTCAGCTTTTCTCTGGTCTGGTTTAGTTGGGTTTGGTGTTACCAATCAGTCAGTTTTTCAGACTGCTGGTGAAAGGAACAGCGACATGGAAGAAGTTGTCCCATGTTGAATCTCTCTTGGTCATCTCTCCTGTAATATTGTGAGTTTGATTTTACCTATTTTGCCATGGGGTGTTTCTGGGGATTGTTGCAGGAACTGTAAGCAATATTTAAGTTGGACCGTCTGTTGGGTTTTAGGATAAGTTAAGTTATTCTGTATTCTGTTCTCTTTTGTTTGTGTTTCATTTGGTACTCTGTAAATAAACTCTGTTTTATTGAAAGCCAATGGATGCTAACCTGCTCCAGCACTCCTGGAATGTCCATTTTACACCTGCTCCAAACCAGTAGAAAGATTAGGGTCTGGGATACTGTCTTGAAATATTTTGAGACAGTCTGGCCTGGTCCATAATCAATGTATTAAAAATAGAGAAATATTGGTTCCTGACTGGTGAGGGAATCAAATGTTATGTTTAGAAGGCAGGAGAATAGAATTGAGAAATGGTCCCTTCACGAACAAACGACTGAGCTGATTCAATGGGCTGAATAGCTTAATTACGCTCCTTCATTGCATGGCGTTATGATTCAATATATAACAACATTGATATATGGAACACAATCAGCTCCAATATGAAAAAAATGTATATGTTGTATTCTTGGTTCAAGCATGGATTAAACAACTGGAATCCTGCCATTAATTGAAAAATTCTCAAATCTTGCTTCATTCATTGGGCATACGTCCTTGAACTGAAGTAACATATCAGCTATCAGCGAGCAGGAGGTACCGATTCTGATATTTAGATATTTCCCAGGTTGCCGAAATACGCAATTGAGAGAAAACTGTGCACTGTCGCCTGCTTGTCCTTTTTCAAGAGGAGTCTCATGATCAGACATAACCACACCTAGAGGGACGCAGAAACAATACCACACCCTCGCACACACACATACACATAAAAGCAGAAGCACACCCACACGCAGAAATGCAGTCAAAGTAAGATGAAGAACTACACTGATAACCAAAAATACAAAGACATGCACACACGTTCAACTCACAAACATACACACACACGCACACACACACACGCACACACACACACACACACACACACACACAATAATGCAGTCAAAATGAAATGTGGGAACATACCTACACAACGACTACAGAAACATTCCCACACCTTCACACCAAACACACAGGAATACAAACTGACTGCAGAAGGGGGCACACCTACTCACACATGCATGCGCGCACACACACACACACACACACACACACACCTGCCTCTGGAGATCTCCCAGATGCTTTGCTGATTCATTCAGTGAAGAATTTAAGTGACCAGCTGATGCACAGCATTCCTGAACTTCGTTCTGAACTTGGGCAATGTCGCTACATAAAATAATGTGTTTGTGCTGCAACTGAAATCCTTCAGCATTTCTGCAATGCACGTAAAAACGATGAGAGGAGTGTAACTCCAACGATATGTTCCTTTAATGATCTCGTATGAGACCGTTGCACCGTGCACTACCCACAAAATTATGAAGCTGATGGATATGGTGAAGAGGGAAATCACTGAATTCCTCCGGCTCTCCATCTCTGCGTCTTTGTGACTCTCTCCCTTCCTCTGACCCCTCAGGCTCTTGCGGACTCGACTGGCCACTAAAATGTACCTGACCGTCAGCGTGTTCATCAACAGAATTAACACGAATGGGATTAAAGGAGTTAAAATGATATCAAGCCACTTAAACCCCAGCCACCTTGGATCAGTAGAATAACTTGACCTTGTTTGACAGTACCACAGAACATTGTCAATTATCCATCTCGATTCAAACCGAAAATAGAAAGGAATGTTTTTTGAACAGACCAGAATACCAGTTGCAGCCAGGGCCACAGCCAAGGTTTTCTCTGTCCAATATTTTCTCTTCATTTTCATGCAGCAAATGGCCACAAAACGATCGAAGGAGAAAAGGACAGTGAACCAGACTGAACAGTCTGTGGCTGCACGAGCCAGGGCAAAGACAGCGCTGCACACAGGGGTGAGATCCAGGAAACATCTTGGGAAGTAGAAATTATTGAGTTCCCACAGTATGATCTTTGTGAGAATGAACAGTATATCCGATGATTCCATAGCCAACAGGCAGCGCGTTGTGCATTTAGAGAGACCGCAATTCCCACGTGTGAGGAACAGAATCACCAGATAATTAACTGAAAATGATAGAAGATAAAACGCAAATCAGAAATTAATGATCAAATGTTCTCCCATCGACCAGAGAGCAATGGAAGTTCTTAGCACCCAACTGCGTCAGTTGGGAGGTTTCCAATGTCAAGTTTGAACAGGACAGCTCCAGTGGCCTGACCCATTTAGAAACTGTTCACCCCTGGGTTTGACGAAGTGTGGGCAGGCAATCAGCAGATGACAGGATGGCATAATTTTTACGATGAAAGGGAAGAGGTTGCGAGGGGACCTGTGAAAAAGGTTTTCACCCAGAGAGTGGTAAGGGTTCTGGTAAATCAGTGCCTGGGAGGGTCGAGGAAGCAGGAAACTTCACCAACTTTAAAAACTACCTGGATAAACACGTGAGGCATCATAACATTCGAGACTACGAGACTAGTGCTAGAGGCTGGGGTAAATGTTAATTTTGTATCGCTTTGACAGCACAAACTGAATGGAACGCAATGCATCTTCTGGTTCTCTCATTGTAAGAATTCCTTCTGGGAAGGAGGTTGGAACAAGAATCATTTCAATGAAATTAATGAAATGTATTAGAATGCTGAAAACATGAGGCAGAATCAGACATAACTGGCAAAAGCCAACAGGAATAACAGCATCTTTGGGGAGAGAAACAGAGTGAATGGAATCATTGTTCATCAGAACATCTTCATCTGAATATGGGCCACTAAACTCAAGTATCATCGCAGGTTTCTCCCCGCACAAGACCCTATCATTGCAACCAAAAGACGGGAATTCATTTCTAAAAGGGAATTGAGAATTAAAGTGTTGATATTCACATACTATGGAACAAATGATCCATAGTAGGTGGATATAGGCGTATAGTTGGAGTCATTAAGATGTACAACACAGAAACAGGCCCTTTAGCTCAAATTATCCATGCTGACCAGTTATCCGAAATTAATTGATTCCCATTTTCCCCATAGGTCTCTAAATCCTTTGTATTAATTTACCCATCCAGATATCTTTTAAATTTTGCATTTGCAGCAGCCATCATAATTTTCTCTGGCAGGTCATTCCATCCACATGCTACTCGTTGCATGAAAAAGTTGCCCAATACTTTTCTTTAAAATGTTTCTCCACTCACCCTAAACCTATCCGGTCTAGTTTTGGACTCCCCAAAACCAAGGAAAGGAAATGTCTATTTACCCTGTCCATCCCCCTTATAATTTGATAAAGCTTCACAAGGTCCCTCCTCAGCCTTTTATACTCCACGGAGAAAAGCGTCAGCCTGTTCAGCTTCTCACTATACCTCAAGTACTCTACCGCTGGAAAGCTCTTTATAAATCATTTCTGAACTCTTTCAAGTTTCAAGACATCCTTCCTTCTGGAGGGAGATAAGAAAGAAAACAATTCTTTGTATTGTATATCAAATGTTCAAATTTTGCTTGTACATTCAGTCAGCAAATAATCCAAATCGGGTAATGTAACTTTTTTTTATTGCGTTCTCTGCACTATCTGACTCAAATAGTTTTGGAATGTGTTT
This sequence comes from Hemiscyllium ocellatum, assembly GCF_020745735.1. Taxonomy (NCBI): domain Eukaryota; kingdom Metazoa; phylum Chordata; class Chondrichthyes; order Orectolobiformes; family Hemiscylliidae; genus Hemiscyllium; species Hemiscyllium ocellatum. Next base: position 14,790,448 of record NC_083440.1, on the reverse strand, counting down.
ATTAATATTTATCAATAAAGTCCTCAATGTAAAACAAAACAGACTGTTCACTACTGCTAGTCCTGAATGTGACAGCTCTAATCCATTGATTAACAAAATGCAATATGATAAACATCCCATCTCTCTGACTCTGTGTTGTTCTGATTAAGTTAGGGCAATTAACATTTGAAGTGATAATCCAAATAATCAGCAGTTCATAGACGGTACAAGATTTCACAATACCTTCCTAAAAAAATCCTTCATATTTGTTATAGGAATAACTAAACCAAGTAAGCAATATTAACCTAATGAATTGAAGAATCCTTATGTCCGAACCTTAGTCAATAATTTTCCTCCCCATAAAAACTTGCTTTATGCATTGTGAAAATTATGAAGCTACAAACACTTCTTCAAGGAACAACTGGAAGATAGCCACAGCAATCAGGAATTCACTTTACCAATCCGTAGTGTTCCAGTGGTGGAAATGGACAACACAGAAACAGGCTAGTTAAGCAACAAAACAAATTCACTTTTACACTCCTCAGTCTTTCTGTAATCCCACAGAAATGCACGAATCTTCTGGCACTGAAAGAGGTCACTAATACCTGCATCAACTGAATAAACTAGCTGCCTGATCTGATCCCACTTTCCAGCAACTGGTCCACAGTGTCGAGGGATCTACACTTCACGTGCAGATCCGAGTTCCCTGCAAATCAGTCAAGGTTGGTCACCCCAAGCTACCACCAAAACTGGGCAGTGAATTCCAGTAGCACCATCATCTTCTGAATGAAATGGTAGGTCTCATGTTCTCGATCATCCTCCTGTCAATTTTTCTCATTCTGTGTCTGCTTGTAAATGGTCCAACATGGAGACAACTCTCCATCGAAGAACCTGTTTAATTTGTCCTTCTCAATCACGTCAAATATCATTTGCCTCTGTTTAGGGGAAATGACACTACAATTCTCGTAAATGTTTTCTAAACACTCCGCAGTGCAATCCTGTCCTCACTGCTTGGTAATGACGAGTACTGCACACAAAATCACAGCTGTAAGCCACCCAGTGTTACATGCAGTTTCTGCATTGTAGATCTGGCAGGTGGTGAGGGAATTTTTTTGGGTTGTCTGTGTGAGTGAGAGGGTAATAACTTTGGGAGGGATAATATGGAATTCATTCTCAGTGTGGATGTCTGATCAGGGTCTGGGCATATATTGGACCTTGACGGATATAGTTAGGGATTATCTATTTAAAGAGTGGGGTTAGTTTATCAGTTCCTCAGGAGTTAGTCTGTGTTTAATAGCATCACGTCTGTTCTGACACCAGCTGATTAATTACAGAGGAAACCACAACCTGGACAGAAATCCAGCTTGTTGGGGGATAACCTTATTTGTTTTGATTTAACAAAGTGATCTTTTGTTGAATCGCAAACACAATGCTGCAAATATTGTTTCCACAAAAACCCAGAAGTTTATTGCAAAATAAATGTCGATAAAATAGAACAAATCAAACTACGTACTTGTAACACAGATTCAAAGGCAATGAATATGCAGGGAATGCATATTACTCATTGACTGCAAAACAATCTATAAATGAAACAAAAGGACACGACTTTTATACATTAGGCAAAACATGACTCGCAGTGTCGTTCCAAAGAAAACAACTCTCATGTAATATTCACACCAGATTCCCTGTTTCTCTCATTTTGTGAAATGACTTGTGCCTGCCACTGCTAAAGTGGAATGCAGTAAATTCCTTCATGGAGCTACCGCACACTTGAGTGTCAATATACTCTGTTTTGAAATAACACTTCATGGCTTCTTCTTGTCCAAGATTTCTGTGTGGGACCAACACAACATGGTCATTCCAAGGCAATGTAATTTACTAAAACTCTCATTTACATCGCATGAGTACGGGTCTATTCATCCACTCAGTTCCAGGGTCTTACCGGAACAAAAAGAAATGACAAAAACGACTGAAGGGAAAGTAAAGCTTACTCAGTTAAGGGTTTCTGCAAATTACAGAACTCACCAACAAATCTTTCAGGCTCCATTAATACCATGCTGGGCTGCAAGCATCAAAAATAAACAAAGATTCACTCATGCACAAAGCCATTCAGCCTGTAGCCAAACCTCAAAAGCAATATTTAAAACAAATTTCTATGATTAGAAAAGTAACTCCAAGTTAACCATTAACTTCAGATGTACAGAGAAGGGCCCCACTGCTTATTCACTCAAAAAAAAACAAACACAAGCTAAACGATTTTGCTCTCTCGACGTAAAAATACCACCGCTTATATTTTCCAAAGTGAGTCCCTTTCTTAATTCCACCGAAACTCTCCGTAGGGTCCGATTGAAAATGAGATTTCTGGAAGGTTCCCAGAAGAAATAAGCAATTTCCCAAGCGAGCCCTGCGGAATCTGCGATGATGGGGTTTCCACGGAGTGCCTTTAGTCTGAGACTAAATTACTGATGCTCTACCACTGTGTGATGTTTGGGCACAACACGCCCATGCATCAGTGCCAGTGGCAGAGTGAACACGCAGAGAATCCTCACACAGATTCACACAACTTCAATGGTGCCAGGCACTTACCAGGAATTGTTACAATTGGAAGGATCATGTAAAATATTCTCCGCACGTGATGAATTGAGAACGTCATATTCTACCTGAATTTCTTTGTGCAGGCAATTGCTCTGCAGTCAATACCGAGGTGTCATAACTTCAAAGCCTTTCATTTATATCTGCTGGCATCGCCAGGGGGACTGTTACATTACAATGTGGTTCAATTCATTTGTTTAAGCATTTGAACAAACAGGTGACAGCAGTGAATTAACTCCCAGTTGTCAAAGATTACTTTTAGAACTGAGTAATATTAGATGATACAAATCTCAGTCAAAGGCAAACATTAGAAAATGCATGTTGAATAAAATCATAGAATCCTTACAATGTGGAAGCAGATCAATGGGCCCATATTTAATCAATGGGCCCACACCAACCCTGCAAAGTGTATCCCACCTAGACTTACCCGCTGTCCCAGTGAGGTGGCATGTCTGACCACTGAGCCACTGTGGGGAGAAAATGAGGTCTGCAGATGCTGAAGTACCAGAGCTGAAAATGTGTTGCTGGAAAAGCGCAGCAGGTCAGGCAGCATCCAAGGAACAGGAAATTCGACATTTCAGGCATAAGCACTTCATCAGGAATCTTCATTCCTGATGAAGGGCTTATGCCCGAAACGTTGAATTTCCTGTTACTTGGATGCTGCCTGACCTGCTGCGCTTTTCCAGCAACACATTTTCAGCACTGAGTCACTGTGCCAACCTATATAATAGCACTGACACCCCAACACCATCTATCCAACTTTGAAATCTCGTTTTATTTCAAAGTCATCCCTCCCTTTCCTTGATCTATTTGGAAATTGAATTCCGGTTTTTGACTTTCTCTCTGACAAATGTTCTCCTCAAAACTGGGATGTGGCTTCCCTGGTTATCAACGGCTGATCTGCAAAGGGATGATGGTTAGATAATGGAGACGAAACATTTTTGGTTTTAATAAATCCCACATCGCAATGGAATTCCTCACCTTGCATGCATACAGCATCTGAATCAAATATAACTTCTCCAATTAAGGTAAAGATTGAAAGAAGTAAAATAAGTCACTGAAAAATACTCTCAACAGTTACATTAGCTCCAATCAATACAGATCTATTGAAAACTTCATGCATCTCAGACCCTTCTAAATTTGATGAATTCAACCCTGGGATTCGAACATTTCACTCCCTCATCATTGAACGCTTGCTGTTCAGGTATCGTCCTGACTCCCAATCGATGCTGCACTCAAATGGACATGGACTCTCACTCCCCAGTGTGTTTTCTTTCGTTTTACCTATTTGTTTTCACGTTGAACGCGTGTACTGTACCTTTAAGAGAGAGTGAAGGCTGTTTTGGCAGTGAGAGTTTGAAGACAACTGTCATGTGACTGACCAGCAGTCTCAGAGTGTCCTGGAAAATTTAAAATATGTAACATTTGGCTGCTTTGTTCACAGCAGTTTAAATTTCACCAATCAGTTCAAACTATGCCCCACAATACTAAAATACAACCAGTATTTGAATTTTCATGTTTTGACAACACTGAACCAATAAGAGAATCTGATCTTTTGGAACACACAAAGAAAACAGACATTGTGAAAGTCAGAGTGATAGCGAAAAACTGCCATCTAGAGAGAAACTGTGATCCAAAACGCTCGCTTTCAATGGCACTTTTTTCACATGAAACATCTTTGCAGCAAAAGCCTGAAGGCAACACAGGGAGATCTGTTGAAAGAATACAGACACTGACGATTACAGACGCTGCCTGGTTTTGAAAGATAAGTTGCCGTAATTTTCATTGGATTTTTTTTGTGGATCAGTACATTGTCATAGAATGAGAGGGAGGTAACAAGCTTTAAAGAGAAAGGAGGTTTAGAGTTGGAAATCATTGTTGTTTAATGTTCACTTTCAGCGCTAAAGAATAAATTGATACTTTTTATCTTTAAGTCATGGAGGTGAGTTTGTTGTTACTCATACTTTAGCAGATGACGAGGCGGGGCGAGACTACAGTGTGGAGAAAGACACCAGTAATTACTCGAATGTTTCTGAATCAGATTTTTAAGTCATCAATCCCCGCAATTTCGAATAATTAATTACCAGACACCATCGTAAATCTTAAACAAAAGAGTAACTATTTATTAAATGAACAATAATTTCAGCACAGAGAATATTGAACGACAAAGCAATTTAATTAATGTCTGGTTCCACCCTAACAGGCAATGTTGTCCTGAAGGTGCAATTACATTTCAATGACTGCCGTCTGTTTCGACATAGGGTACCTTCCAGACTTGCTGGAACCTATTCTCATGTTTGTGGGATTTCATTAACAGCCAACTTCTGCTATCTGCTTAAACGCGATGCTCGTCTCGGTGGTCTCTCTTTGTATAAAAATCAAGATTGATCCTACGATTAGCCTCTGGTCCTGGCCTTGCAAACAAACAAACATATCTAGTTTAGTCTGGTCCTTTTGCCACAAGCTGTCTTAAAGGCCACAAGTTATTTTCGGACAGAAGTTTACAGTTCACACCAGATTCAATGAAAAAAAAAGTCAGTGAAGGTGCTATCACCTGTGTTCCTCATTGTTTTGGGTATGTTATTCATGTTTTCCTTTGTGATGTCTGGATGGGTATATGAACAGGAGTGGTTTCGAGGGATATCGGCCAAATGGGACTACAATAATTTACAATATCTCATCGGCATCGATGTGTTATACAGAGTTGTTCCTGTGCTGTACATGTCTAAGATTCCATGACACAAAGTCTGAATTTAGTTTCACAGCCGTTTCATTTCTCCCCATTGTACGTTTCTCCATTTCTGACTATCAGGGAATTATGTTGGTTTTCACCAATTTTGTTTTCTTTGAACACTGATAGAACCTTATCCAGAAACGTTTACTTTGATATGATCTCTGCCGGCTTACTCTCATACTCCATTCTACACCTTCTTAATCAAACTCTTGGTCCTCATTTGCTGACTTCTAAAGTGTTCCCAATTGTCAGGGCTGTATTTGTTTCTTCTAAATGTTTTGCATCCATTACTACCTCTAACTTCCCTCATCAACCAGCTTTTGGCCACTGTTCTGTTTGCACTCTGGCTCCATACAGGAATAGACAATTGCGGAAGTTGAACACTCTTGTCGTTCATGGTAAAGACATTGGGTTTGAATATAGAAATAGGGAGATAAGGAAGGATTCACAGGACAATGTCGACCAGTCAGATTGGCATCAGGAAAATGAAATCATGTCTGACTAATTTATAGGGTTTTTCTGAAGAAATCTCAACTGGAGTGGATGAGGGTCCTAGCAAATATGTTTAATTTGGACTCCAGAAAATATTGTAAAAGGTACCTCACAAACGTTAAATCAGAAGATTAAAGCCCACGATGTTTGAGATAGTACATCAGTGTGGATATGGATATGAATAATGGACATGAAAGAGTGAGGGGGATAAATGAATCTGTTACAGGTTGGCAATTCATGATCATTAGGGTTTCACAGGGCAAACAGCTGTTTACAAGATATTTATGACCTGGAGGAAGGAAATGGATCTACTGTAGGCATGTTTGCAGACGACAGACAATAGGTGGAGTGAAAGGTTGCAAGAGGATTACCAACAGTCACAAAGAGATATTGGCAGGTTAAGCAAATGTGTAAAAAGATTGCAAATGAATACAATGTGGGAAAATGCAAATTAGGTCCCTATTAAATGAATCAATTCTCTCTTTGAACGGCTGCCCTTTTAGTTTTGGACTCCCCTACCCTAGGGAAAAGACTTTGGCTTTTTACTCTATCCATCCCACTGACGATTTTATAAATTTCTATAAGGTCACAACTGAGCCTCTGAGATACAGAGAAAATAGCCCCAGCCTGTTCAGCCTCTCCCTAGAGTTCATGCAGCAACCTCGAGCTGAACAGATGGAATAGAGAGGAAGAGGAAATGAAGGAGGCAGTGGGAGTGCATACCACTGAGAAACAATTGAAAAAGGGAAACACATTGGCTGCCTCCTCCCCACCCTGTTCAACAGTAAAACAGAAAGAGATAGCTGTGTGATGGACACTCACGCATCACCTCAGAAGATGAAGATGTGTGGAGGGATGGCCACCAACAAATAAAGACACACAGCATCATGAAAAAGAAGGAGAGGATTACACTCCAAATCCAGAAGCATCAGGTGTCCCGAGGGACCCGATGAAGCCCAACCACCAGCATCATGATCCAGGTTGTTCCCACCGCAACACAGATACAGGAAACTGGGAGCTAGGATGCTCCGAATCCGGAGGAGAGCACGGCTGTCCCTCTGTCTGACTCAGAGTCGGATTATACGCAGCTTCATTCTTGTCCAGGTGACACTGGCACAGAGCAACCGCCCCAGGAGACAGCTACCTCAGTGCAGACAGTTTCAGAACTAACACCCCCACACCACCTGGATACAGAAAGTCCTCCAGGGGCCACAGCCCCACCCCGAGAGACAACTACATCAGTGCGGAGTGTCTGAGCATTCACCCACACATGATAGGGATGCAGGTAAGCCCCGTGACTACAGCACCTCCCCCAGAGATAGCTACCTCAGTGCAGACTCCAACATTTGCCCACACACCAAGGGAATACAGGGAGCTCCCCGGTGAAAAGAGCACCACCCCGTGAGATATCTGTCTCAGTGCGGAGACTGTCTGAATGTACGATCACATACCACTGGGATGCAACGAGTCCCCTGGTGACCAGACCGTGGGTGAACAGAGTTTGGGTCTCTTGGTAATTCTACATACTCCCAACATGGAGTTTGAAATTGCCGGTTTGACCTGGCCAACTTGAAGGTGGACCTCCTGTTTCTGCAGGAGTGTAGGATTCACCACCACACCAGCTCCAGTAAAGTGTCAGGCTGATTGGTCCACAGGCCTTCAGTCTGGTCGGGGGAACACAATAACGTTCCTTTGGACATGCATTCTGCTGTGAGATGGCAACTTCACCATCTCCGAGGTGATGGAGGCACTGGTAATGGGGCTCCTCCTTGTTACAGAGGCTTCAGACAGCAGCTCGCACTGCTGCTGGCGATGCCCAGGCCAGTCATTCTGGACAGAGACTTCAACTGCATCATTGATGCAGATGGATGATGCTGACAAAGAACCAGATACTATGGGCAGATTCCTAATGCACAAGGTTAAATGAGCATGATATCTTCAGCCCCCCGCTAAAGATGGAGCATAGCTTGGATACACCTGGTCTTGCCCAGCCGAATTTATCTGCTCAAGGATAGATGTCCTGTTTGCATCCAGCATATTCTCCCTCAGGGTCAAGATTAGAGTGGTGCTGAAAAGCACAGCGCGTCAGGCAGCATCTGACGTTTCGGGCAGGAGGCTTTCATCAGGATTCCTGACCTGCCATGCTTTTCCAACACCACTCGAATCTCGACTCAGATCTCCAGCATCTGCATTCCTCACTTTCGCCTAGTCGATTCTAACCTTACTGCGAATCCTCTTGCCAGGATGTCAAACTGGAAAAAGTTCTCCTCCTCTCTCTAGAAAGATCTCAGTGAGTGTCTCTCTCACTGCAACAACCACCTATTATCCTCTGCCCTGAAGCAATTCCTGATGAAGGACTCCTGCCGAATCGTCGATTTTCCTGCTCCTTGGATGCTGTGATCTGCTGTGCTTTTCCAGCACCACTCTAACCTTGAGTCAAATCTCCAGCGTCTGCAGTCCTCACTTTCGCAAATGTTCTCGCTCAGATTCATCCACTTCAAGGTGAAGTTCTTCTCTGGCCACTGCCACTTACTGGCCATCAAGGGGACGTGGAATCTGAACGCAAAGTTGCTAAACCCAGAAACAGTTGAGAAAAATGGGTTTCATAATTTGGAGACTGTGAAGCTTGCCTTTGAGGTTATATTAGAGTATGGGAAACAGTCAAGGGGAGCAACGAGAGGTTCTTTATCCACAAGGATGTTGAAAAGGTGGCAGAGACGGGCAAAACTGTCCAAACTCCAGAAAAGCGTGCAGAGCGTTCTCCTGTTACAGGCGATAGGGATCAATGTCACAGACGATCTCCAGAAGGTGAAGAGCCTGTCAGCCTCACTCTTACCTCAAAAGCCTTAAAGATAATCTCCAGGTGTGGAGCAGGATGAGACGTTCTCATGTTTCTTCATTCAGAACGTAAATCGAGAGAGCTCTGTGCTCCACAGCCTAAAAGAAGAAGATGGCTCAGTAATCCCAGTCTGACATCCGGAAGACCAGCAAATCGTTTTCTGCCAGACTGCATGGCATGCAGCCCACAGACTGCACAGCCTTCCCGTCATTCTTGTACTCTGTCAGGGAGTTCTTAGCTGACATCCCACAGGAGAGCCGGAACCAGCTCTGCATGAGCTGACCATGGCCCTCGAGTCCTTAGAAATGAGTAAAATTCCCTGAAGTGATGTCTTATCAGTCGAGCTGTATTCACCTCTGTGGGACTTGATTGACCAGGACCATCTGAGTGCGTGCAATTGTCTGCTTCGAACAGGTAGTCTGTGTGATCTCATGAGGAAAGGTATCGGAAGGGGGACATGGACGACTGATGAACCGTGCTTTACTGCTAAATACAGAATCCAGAATCCTGTCTAAGTTCATCTGTAGTGGGCTGGATGACCTGGGAGAACCTTGTGCTCCTCAGGGCTAGGATCGTCCATGTGCAGTATGGGGAGGTGGATGCCTGCCTCATCAGCCTGGACGAAGATAATGCCTTTTATAGGATATCGCACATCTCCATGTGGGAAGTGCTCTCCAAACTGGGCTTTGGTGATGGAACCTGCGAATGTATCTGACTGCTCTACATCAACATCGTTCGCACAGTCACAATAAATGGATGGGAATCACAAAGATTCCTTATCAGATTTAAAGTCAGGCAGTGCTGCTCACTCTCTCCTTTTCTGTTTCACTGTTGCACGAGAGGACAGTGAATAATTGTTGTCATTTTCTTATTCTTTAACTAATGACTATGCACTGACGACATTTTCAGTGAGATTGCAAAATCCGTCATTGCCCATTTATGCATCAATTCTTTGTTGTTCTCTTTATTTACATTTAGGACCTGTGTTTCGGAATCAATTTCCTCATTCTCCACCTTTCAAATAACGAGGATTCTGAGATCACTGTTCCCAAAACAATAATACTACCTCATGGCGTTCATAATTTTTAAAGAAATAATGAAAAATTGCTCCCTGCTTGCATTTGTGCTCTTGTATTGACTCAATGCTGCAAGATGTGACAAATTAGAATCACTACAGTGTGGAAACAGGCCCTTCAGTCCAACATGTCCATACCAACCATACAAAAATCATCACACCCAAATCCATTCCACAAGCTAATGCAAACAACCTAGTGCCCCTGAACACATTGGGCAACTTAGCATGGCCAATTCAACTGACTTGCACACCTTTGGATTGGGGAAAGAAACGTGAACCAACCTGCACAGACACAGGGAGAACGTGCAAACCCCTTACAGACAGTACCTGAGGCTGTCCCAGGTGTTGTGAGGCAGCAAACAATGGAACTACCACACCACCCTGGAAATAGCCATTTCAATGTACCATGTGGCTTTAAGGTCTTGACTGATTATAAGCAGCTCCTGATTTTGGTATGTTCTTCCAATCTGTTTCTGAGCAAATGCCTCACGCATCATCACAAATAATAAATAATAATGGTGAGCTGTCAGCAGTAACTGTATCACTTAATGCATATGTTGTTAAGGATCTCCCAAAAATTAAAAAAAAATGTTCCCGAAAGAATCCTGTTCCCAAATCTGTGAGACAGGTGAGTGAATTGTTTGATGTGGAAGGCCAGGCTTCTGAAGCAGAACATCTTTCCAGATCCAGAACGGGTTTCTGTCTTTTCCCCTTTCACTCACAGATTGTCTACTTCCTGTGCCCAGCTTCACATCCCTGATAACTCAGTTTGATCCCAGGTCCCCAACCCTCTGACAGATTTGATCTGATATTTCATAATATCTCCCCAGAAGAGTAGCAATCCCCATCCAGGTAAACAGAAAGCCACGTTTCCAATGTATTCAGATTGTGCCAGTGCCCAGCACCTGACTACCTGATAATGATATACTTTTTCCTGCTCTCTGTTTTCTCTCCTTTATCTTTTCGCACCAAGTCCTATTTCCCCATCACTACAAGCCTCAAAGACAGGACTAACTCCCGAACAAACATTTCTGGAATTTTATATTTCTGTACCCGTGTATGTGCAAATCCCTCCCTGACCTCACCTCTCCACCTCCCTTCGAATAGTGTCATCGCATCTTCACTCAGATGTTTTAGGTTTCTTCACTAGACACGTGCAGTACACTGCAGGTTACATTTACGCCTATCTGCTGCTGCATATACCGTGTGTTTGTGTCAGAGTCAGATCGCAGACATCTCCAGGACAGTCTCGTCATGGTTTGACGATCTGTATCGATTTGAGTTTATGTAACATTTGAGGGCAATTTTCAGTGAACATTTTACTTGTTTCAAGCATTGCCTTCATTGAAGTTGTAACCATGCAAGGTGAGGAAATCTATTGCGATGTTGGATTTGTAAAAACCTGCATCGTGTTATCTCCATTAACGAACAATCACCCCATCACAGAACAGCCGCTGATAACCAGGGAAGCCACATTCCAATGTTGATGAGAGAGATCGCAGAGAGATACTCAACAGTCGGAATTTAATTTCCAAATGGTCCAAGGCAAGGGAGCGATGACCTGAACTAAAAGGAGATTGTAAAGTGGGCTGGATTGTGTTGCTTTGTCAATGTTGACATATAGGGTGGCACTCTGCTGCCTCACAGTGTCAGGGGATGGGTCTGAGTGAGATCCTTTGGAGGGTCAGGGTAGCCTCGATCGGCCTTCTTACATGCTGTAGTGATGTTTTCAACTTACTCAATACGTATTTTACAATATTTGCCATTGAGCAATTGAGATTTTAACCAATAAACCTCAGTTCTAAAAGTACTCTGTCACAACTGGGAGTTAACTCACCATCGTCACCTGCTTGATCAATTTTTTTAAAAATGAATCTAACCACATTGTCATGTAACAGTCCCCCAGGTGATGTCCGCAGGTATTAATGAAAGACTTTGAGACTTTATAATCTCAGCAGTGAGTATCGAGTGATTGCCTGCACAAAGAGATTCAGGCATAAAATAGTGTTTTATATTAATCGTGTGCAGAAAATGTTTTACATGACCCTTCCGATTGTAGCAATTCCTGGTAAGTGGCTTTCATGATTGAATGGATGTGAATCGGTCTGAGGATTCTCTGCAGTTTCACTCTACCACTGACAATGATACATGAGCATTCTGGATCAGAAACATCGATTTCGCTGCACTTTGGTTGCTGCCTGATACTGCTGTGCTCTTCCAGCACCACTGATCCAGAATCTGGTTTCCAGCATCTGCAGTCATTGTTTTTACCTACCTCATACATGTGCATGTTGAGGCTACCTTCACACAAGGGCGAGTGAATGGTGACTTAGTCTCAGATTTCAAGGACCGTGCAGAATCCCCATTACAGCGGCTACCGAAGGAACTACCTGGGAATTTGAACTTTCTTCTACATAACTTTTCAGCTCTTCTCGGAAATTTCGGGAAATATCCCTTTCAGTTAGAGACTGCGTAGAGTTTCGATGGAATTAAGCAAAGTCATCACTTCAAAAAATTGAAACGATGGTACTTGATGTATAGAGTGCCATAACATTGAGTTTAAGTTCGGGTTTGGTTTTTGAGTAAATAAGCAACAGGCTTTTCTATACTTCTGAAGTTAGTAGTCAACTTGTAGGTATTTTTGTAATCACAGCAAATTGTACTCTAAACTGTTTTTGAAATTTGGCTGTAGTCTGAATGAATTTATATGTAAATCAACGTTTGTTTAGGTTTGATTGAAACCCATATGGTTTTAATGGAGACTCAGAGATTTGTGAGCGATTTCTGGAATCTGAGATTAAGGTAAATACCATAAGTGAGAAAAATTCAGTTTCACTATTATCATTTTTGTTATTTTTTTTAGTCCTTCTAAGATCCTGGAACTGGGCGGATGAATAGATCTGTGCTCATGAGAAGGCAATGAGAGATTTAATCAATCACCTTCCAGTGGAGTGAAAAGTTCGTGTTCACTTCAGACCAGAAATGTTAGTTGAAAAACAAAGCTCTGAAGAGATTACTTAAAGCTGAGTACATTGACACTCAGCTGTGTCTTAGCTCCAGGAAGACGTTTAATGGAGTTCCAATTTAATAGTGGGAGTCACAAGTCACTTAACATGTGTTAGATACAGGGATTCTGGTGTGAGTATTATATGAGGGGTGTTTTGTCTGAAATGGCATCGGGAGTATTGTTCTGTCCAATATATGAAAGACGTTTTCTTTCTTTTCATTTACGCATTGTTTTGAGATTAATGAGATTATAAATTTACTGCGCGTTCATTGCCTTTGAAGCTGCATCATATGTACATAGCTTGGTTTAATCTATTGTATCATCATTTCGTTTCTAATAAACTCCTGTTTTTTTTTGCTGAAACTATATTTGCAGCATTGGGGATGTACAATTCAGGAAGACATCATTTCGTTAATTCAAAAGAAATAAAGTTGTAATACTACCAAGCTTGATTACCTTCTGGGGTCTGGCTTGTTCTGGGATTACATCAGCTGGTATCATAACAAAGGTGAGGCTATTAAACACAACCTCCAACTCGTGAGGAACATATTAACTAACCTCATACTTCGATCAGACATTGCCCCGACTGCACTCCTCCAGTTCAATTATATACCCTAGATCCTGACTGCGCATCCATACTGAGATATAACACCAAGTTTCCCCTCCTCAAATTACTGCCCCATCAGCCTGCACCAGGGTCAATCCATCTCCCTCTCCCCCTGCCAGACCTATAACACTGGAAGTACATGAGACTTTGGGTCACTCACAGCTGCTATTTTTTGCACACTTCTGATCACCAGGCAACAGTGAGAACAGAGTTGCAGCGAGGAGAGAACTGGAGAGTTTTACAAGAATGTTGCTACTAAGCGGAAATTACTGCTGTACTGAGGAAAGAAGGATAGATTAGGTTCATTTCCCCAGGACAGAGGAGAAAGACAGGTAATGTGATTGAGCGTCCAAGTAATTAGCGCCTTGAATGGAGACCTGTCACCCTGAATGGAGGATCAGTTCCCAAGGGTGCAAGAGGCATACTGATTGATGGAAGGGTTACAGGGGACATGAGGACTAACCCTTTCATCCAGAGGGTGATCATATGTCTGGAATTCACTTCCCAGTTTCACGGGGAGGGGATGAGTCAGCTGGCAAAGTTCAACTGATTTAAAGCAAACATGAATCTGCATCTGAAGTGAAGTTATCTTCAAGAGACAATCTGCTGGAAAGTGGGATGAGAACAGGTAGATGGCTCATTCAGTCGATCCAGACGTGAATGACATCTTTCAATGCCATAACTAACCTGCGGTTGTTTGGGATTGTAGAAAGGCTGAGGAGAATTAAAGCGAATTCACTTCGTGGGCTGAATGGCCTGTCTCTCTGCTGCACATTTCCCACAGTTCTAAAGAAGTGTTGTAACACTTTGTTGTTAATGTGAATTCCAGAGGCTGTGGTTACCTTCCAGCTGCTCCTTGAAGAAATGATTTCAGTCTCGTAAGTTTTACAATGCATGAAGAGGAGGAATAATTTTAACAGAGTTTAGAACACACGAATCTATCAATTTCATCATTAGGTTAATATTGCTTGCCTTGATTAGTTTTTCACATTATAAACTGAAGTAATTTATTCAAGAAATATTGTGAAATCACGTTCTATCCATGACCTGCTGTGCATTTGGATATATCTGTTTACATTATAATTACTCCTGACTTGACCAGAACACAACTGGGAGTCAGAGAGTTCGGAATTATACCATATTATATTTTATTATACACGAATTAGAGCAGCCACATTCAGTAATTGCAATAGTGCACTGTCTGTTTGTTTTGCATTGTGTACTTTATTCAATTCCCTTTAATGCTCCTCAGACTTTCTACAATCCCAAACAACCGCATTGGCATTGAAAGATGTCATTCACGTCAGGATCGACTGAATAAGCATCTTATTGTTCTCATCCCACTTTCCCAGCAGATTGTCAACAAGGCAATTCAAAAAGAAAGTCCAGCAATGCAGAAAATGCAAGAGATATGTTATATTTCCCTATTTGAAATTTGTGCTCTTTGTTGACTCAATTTCCAAGTAAATTTAGAATATTTGCTAAACGTTAGAAGGAATTGTTGACTTTCCAAAACATGCCATGAGTGACTCTGTAAGTTAACAGTTCCTCACTTTATTTTCACAGAGCGGGCTTAGATCATGTTTGGTGCCTTGAATGATGAAACAAAACTTTGTCAGTTGTACTCGCATTTTCCATCTTTTGTCGTAATACAGCACCCACACCAAACCCCGGTATGCTAAGCGCAGTCGAACAAATCCTTCATAGAAGAGGAATATCAACACATTGAAACTCAATTCCCGTTTTGAAATGAATGCCTCTCCTTTGTTTGCAACAAATGGATCTTGTGCCGAGAGAAAGTTGTGATGATGTTTCGAGTCCAGTGACCCATTCTCAGATGAAGATGTCCTGATTAAGAGTGATTCTGGCCATGTTTTTTGTCTTTCCAAGATGCTGTCGTACCTGCTGAGTTTAACCAGTTACTTTTGATTATGTTTCATGTTATCAACAACCACGGTTCTTTGATTGATTTGATTACAATATTTCGGTTCCCAACCTGCCTCCCAGCAGCAATTCTTGGAATCATATTCATCATCTTGAATGTTATGGAACTTCAAGTGTTCATCTAGGTAAAGCCTGAAGCACTGAAATACAAGATACCCCTCACTCTCTGGTTGAATGCTTTTTCCACCAATCCCCTAGAAACTGTTTACCTTTCACTTTTAAAATTATGCTCCTTCTCGTCTTGTCAATTGCCTCTGCCCAATTACTTAAAGCCAGGAGTGATCAGCTTTGAAGCGAGTAGGTTTCAGGCTTGTAGCTGTTGTGTTTAAACGTGACATCTGCACCCTCCCTCCTGACCTAGTTAGGTGGTAACATCTTCCATTGCCCTCTGGGCAGAGCGGAGATTGTTTGATCAGTAATTTCCATTTTACCTTCTATCTCTTCCAGTCCATTTCCTGGCAATTCTGGTTCCCTCATGGGGAAAGTGCAGCCTCTCTAAATGCATAATTTGCTGCCTGTTGGCTGTGGCAACGTCGGATCTACTTTTCATTGTGGCAACTCAACCACTTTAACTTTCCAAGGGTTTTCCTGGACATCACGTCTGTGTGCAGCGCTATATTTATTCTGGTCAGAGCAGCCACAGCATGTTCCATCTGGTTCACTGTCCTTTTCTCCTTTGATCATTTTGTGGTCATTTGCTGCCTGAATCTGAAGAGAAAATATTGGACACAGAAAGTCTCTGCTGCATTTCCAGCTATTACTGGCATTTTGTTCTGTTCAAAAAATTTTCGCCTCTATTTTCATGTTCAAGCTAGGAGGACAGTTGACAATGTTCCATGGCACTGAGATATAAACTCAAGTTATTTTACTGATCCATGGTGGTTGGGGTTTAAATGGTTTGATATCATTTTAACCTCTTTCATCCTATTTCTGTTCATTGTTTTGATGAACATTCTGACGGTCAGGCACATTTTGGTGGCCAGTCGAGTTCAAAAGATGTTGAGGGTCAGAGGAAGGGAGAGAGACACAAGGACACACAGACGCAGAGCCGAAGGAAGTTGGTGATTTCCCTCTTCACTGTATCTATCAGCTTCATATTTGTGGTCAGTGAACGGTGCAAACATTTTATTCTTTAACTTCAAAGGGACAAATGGGGGTGTGTGGGGGAAGTACAGATTTCTAGGCGTTTTTTATGTACGTCGGAGAAATGCTGAAAGATTTCAGCTGCAGCACAAACACATTATTTTATGCAGTGACTCTGCCCAAGTTCAGAGCGAAGTTCAGGAATGCAGTACACCAACTGGTCACGTAAATTCTTCACTTAATGACTCAGCAAAACAACTGAGAGAGAGAGAGCCAGCGGCAGCCGCAGTGTTCCCAGTGCAGGAATTGTATATGTACGGCCAAGAACCCATCAGAACCATTGCATACGTCTGAGGAAAAACACGCAGTGGTAGATGGGGATGGATGAAACAGGATGGGTTACCATTCACCACAATCAGGAACACACTACTATCCCTGATTAACTGGCGGATTGACAGACAAAGGCACATACAGGTAAGGAGCAGCAGGAGGCCTTTCCGCCCGTCGTGTCTGGTCCTCCTGCCAGCCCAGAGAATTGCAGCTGCTGTTTTCTTCAATGCGTGCCTGAGGACAATCTGCTGCATGGTTCTGTCTCTGCCTGATCATGAGACTCCCTCTCCTGAATAAATCGCAAATGAGCGGTTCAGCAGGTCACGATGCACAGATTGATTTCAATGGTATTTTTCTGGCAACCTGGGAAATATCGAAATATCAATATCTGTACCTCCTGCACCCTGATAGCTGACCTGTGACTTCAATTCAATGACCTCAGCCCAATAAACGAAAGAAGACAGAGTAATATTCAGTGAAAGGCAGGACTCGATTTATTTTATCCATGTTTGAACCAAGGATGCAACAAATAATGTTTTTTAATGTTGAAGCTGTTTGTGTCCACACATAAATTTCGTTACTTCTTGGATCATGAGGTGATAAAATGTAGGTGCTGAATTAGGCCGTTTCGCCCATTGGGTCAGCTCTGCCATTTCATCATGAATTTTTCAATTCTATTCTTCTGCCATCTCCCCATAACTTCTGATTCACTTGCCAATCAGGAACCTATATACCTCTAGTGTTAATTTATTTGTTATGGACCAGGCCAGACGATCTCAAAACATTTCAAAATGGAGGCCCAGATCCTAACATTTCGACTTATTTTGAGCAGGTTGAAAGTGGATATCCCAGGAGTGATGGAGCTGTACAACCTTCCTCAATTTTATTGAAAACAGGATTTCTTCACAGATTACCAAATAAAGCACAAATGAAAGAGAATAGAAGCGAAACAGAATAGAATGTGGAATAATTAACCTATCAGAAAACCCAACAGACTACCCCAACTTAATGATTTCTCTAAATTCCTGCAACAATCCCCATAAACACAGTTTGCCACATAAGGTAAAGTCAAACACAAGGTCCTACAGGAGAGATGTCAAAGAGAGATTCAGAATGAAACAAATTTTTCCATTCAGCTGTTACTTTGAACAACAGTCTAAAAAACCTCACAGCTTGCTAACACCAAACAAATCTAAATCTGACTGAGCTGAGGGAATTGGCCACTCCCCTTTTATTGGAAAAATTGTTTTTACACTTGAAAGCCTTATCCCTGCGGCACTATCTGTTAGCTACCATGGCATTGGCCCTCCAACCCATGCAAACTAGACATCGCAGAAGTGCTGCATTTACAAACATTCTAAAAAAAACCCAAGGGCATCAAAACCTGAGTAAAGGAGCAGCATCATCACACACTCAATGTCCTGGCCTCTACAGCCCTCTAATGATGTCCTTAGATTAACCATCCTTTGGCTGAAGAATTTAATCCTCATCTCAATTCCAAAGCTCGTCCCTTCGCTCTGAGGCTGTGCCTTCAGGTTGTAGTCTCTGCTACAAGTGGGAAAGTTACAAGCAGAAACTGAAATGGGGGGATGCTTCACTAAATAAAGTACAATGCTGATCTGAGGCTGTGAATGACAGTCTACAGGACTGCTTGGAAATGGTGGACTGGACCGTGTTCAAGTATTAAGAAGAAAACCTGGATGTCTAACCACCAGGTTAGACATTATTCGCAAATGCGTGGAAGACTGCATACTGAATGAGTCAATCTGAGTGTTCCCCAAGTGTGACCTTGTGTGAACCAGGAAATCCATTCCTGACTGAACACCAGACAGGCAAGATTCAAGTGGGAAGAGCCAGTAAATAGGGAATCCAAATCTGATCCTCACAGGGCCAACAAGGATGCTAAGAGGGAGTACCAGACGTGAGGGACCCGCACCTACTAAACAAATCCCGCCAAGTATGTTAAGGACTAAAGAACATTACTGGATGAAAAATACAGCAGAGAAAGATAGCAGACAAAAACACATCCCTCCCTGAGGCGCTGAATCCTTTCTCTGCTAAGTTTGAGCAGAATGTCAGTGGTGCAGTTACGCCTGCCCCAACAGCCCCAGACACACCTGTTCCTTCCGTCACCACTGCACATGTCAAAACAGTTTTACTGGGAGGTACCACAAGGAACGCGACGGGCCTGGATGGAGTCCCTGGCCATGTGCCTAGATCCTGTGCAACTGTTGGAGGAATTCATCGCCATCTTCTACCTCTCTCTCCAACAAGGTGAAGTCCCCATCTCCTTCAAGAAGGCCACTACAATCCCTATTCCTAAGAAAGCACATGCAATGTCACAACTCGCCTTCCCACGCATTTTGTTGTGAAATCTGCAAAGATAGCAACAGCGCATTCCTGCAAGACCATCATATACACATTATTTCATTTGATATATTGAAGATTTTTGTGTCTGGACAAATATTGTTGTATATTGGAGCTGATTGTGTTTACATGGAATATTATTGTGCATTGAAACTTAAATATAGTTTGTATTGAAGATGTTTGAGTTTATATTAAAATATTGTTGCATATTACAACTGTTCCTGTTTTTTTTATGTAAATCCTGTTGTGTACTGTAGCTGTTCCTATTTATACATCAACACCGCATTAGTTCATGTTAAAGTTGTGCCTTTCTACTTCCCATCAGTAATACGGTATCTGATGGTGTGGGGCTGCTGTGCTCCTGCAGCACTTTGGGATGGATCTGCTGTCCCAGCATTAAGCAGAGAGGCGGCGGCATATAGCAGTGGCAGTCGCGTTACAGCGGTTCTGGGAAAGGATCAGGTAGGGAAAACCGTCTCTGGTAATCATAGAGATTAAACACATAATCTGGAATGGAGGTGAGGGTAGAGGGCAACAGTTATGCTCACTCAATGAGCCAGCTTTGTATTGGCTGGGTCAGCAGCATGTACTATGCAAATGTGAATGCAGAGTGATTTGATGATGGATTACCATCTTTGCGTAACTTGAGACGATATAATACAGAATAGAAGGGAGAGAGTTGAACACAGAGGAGTTACATAAGGAGAAAAGGAAGGGGCATTAACACTGAGTAACAGAAAAAGAAATAAATAGAGACTAATGAGGAGAACATTGAATACAGCATAGCAGGGACACGGTTAAATGCAGGGGAACAGAAATGGTTAAGATCGACGAGGTAAAAACAATGACTGCAAATGCTGGAAACCAGATTCTGGATCAGTGGTACTGGAAGAGCACAGCAGTTCAGGCAGCATCCAATGTGCAGCAAAATCGACGTTTCGGGCAAAAATCCTTCATCAGGAATAAAGGCAGTGATCCTGAAGCGTGGAGAGATAAGCTAGAGGAGGGTGGGGGTGGGGAAAAAGTTGCATAGAGTACAGTGGGTGAGTGGGGAGGGGATGAAGGTGATAGGTCAGGGAGGAGAGGGTGGAGTGGATAGGTGGAAAAGGAGCCACGCAGGTAGGACAAGTCTGGACAAGTCATGGGGACAGTGCTGAGCTGAAAGTTAGGAACTAGGGTGAGGTGGGGGAAGGGGAAATGAGGAAGCTGTTGAAGTCCACATTGATGCCCTGGGGTTGAAGTTGTCCGAGGTGGAAGATGAGGCGTTCTTCCTCCAGGCGTCTGGTGGTGAGGGAGTGGCGGTGAAGGAGGCCTAGGACCTCCATGTCCTCGGTAGAGTGGGAGGGGGAGTTGTAATGTTGGGCCACGGGGCAGTGTGGTTGATTGGTGCGGGTATCCTGGAGATGTTCCCTATAGCGCTCTGCTAGGAGGCGCCCAGTCTCCCCAATGTAGAGGAGACCACATCGGGAGCAAGGGTTACAATAAATGATATTAGTGGATGTGCAGGTAAAACTTTGATGGATGTGGAAGGCTCCTTTAGGACCTTGGATAGAGGTGAGGGAGGAAGTGTGGGCACAGGTTTTACGGTTCCTGCAGTGGCAGGGGAAGGTGCTAGGATGGGAGGGTGGGTTGTAGGGGGCCGTGGACCTGACCAGGTAGTCACGGAGGGAATGGTCTTTGCGGAAGGTGGTAAGGGGTGGGGAGGGAAATATATCCCTGGTGGTGGGGTCTTTTTGGAGCTGGCAGAAATGTCGGCAGATGATTTGGTTTATGCAAAGGTTGGTAGGGTGGAAGATGAGCACCAGGGGCATTCTGTCCTTGTTACGGTTGGAGGGGTGGGGTCTGAGGGCGGAGGTGCGGGATGTGGACGAGATGCGTTGGAGGGCATATTTAACCACATGGGCTTATTTCCTGCTCCTCGATGCAGCCTGAACGTGTTGTCATCACCAAGCACCATCAGGCACTCCTCAGCCCAGCTCTGCATCATATCTAAGTCCCTTTGCAGCCGACAACAGCCCTCCTCACTGTCCACAACTCCACCAATCTTCGTATCATCTGAAAATTTACTGACCCACCCTTCGACTCTCTCATCCAAGTCATTAATAAAAATTACAAACAGCAGAGGACCCAGAACTGATCCCTGCGGAACTCCACTTGTAATTGGGCTCCAGGCTGAATATTTACCATCTACTACCACTCTCTGACTTCGACCGGTTAGCCAGTTTTCAATCCAATTGGCCAGGTTTCCCTCTATCCCATGCCTCCTGACTTTCCACATAAGCCTACCATGGGGAACCTTACCAAATGCCTTACTAAAATCCATGTACTCTACATACACTGCTCTACCCTCATCCACATGCTTGGTCACCTCCTCAAAGAATTCAATAAGACTTGTAAGGCAAGACCTTCTCTTCACAAATCCGTGCTGGCTGTCCCTGATCAAGCAGTGTCTTTCCAGATACTCATAAATCTTATCCCTCAGTACTCTTTCCATTTCTTTGTCTACCACAGAAGTAAGACTAACTGGCCTGTAATTCCCGGGGTTATCCCTATTCCCTTTTTTGAACAGGGGCACAACATTCGCTACTCTCCAGTCCCCTGGTACCACCCCCGTTGTCAGTGAAGACGAAAAGATCATTGCCAACGGTTCTGCAATTTCCTCTGTTGCTTCCCACATAATCCTCCGATATATCCCGTCAGGCCCGGGGGACTTGTCTATCCTCAAGTTGTTCAAAATGTCCAACATATCTTCCTTCCTAACAAGTATCTCTTCTAGCTTACCAGTCCGTTTCACACTCTCCTCTTCAACAATACGGTCCCTCTCGTTTGTAAATACTGAAGAAAAGTACTTGTTCAAGACCTCTCCTATCTCTTCCGACTCAATACACAGTCTCCCACTACTGTCCTTGGTCGGACCTACCCTCGTTCTCGTCATTCTCATGTTTCTCACATACGCATAAAATGCCTTGGGGTTATCCTTGATCCTATCCGCCAAGGATTTTTCATGCCCTCTCTTAGCTCTCCTAATCCCTTTCTTCAGGTCCCTTCTGGCTATCCTGTATCCCTCCACTGCTCTGTCTGAACCCTGTTTCCTCAACCTTATGTAAGCCTCCTTCTTCCTCTTTACTAGACACTCAACCTCCCTCGTCAACCAAGGCTCCCTCACACGACCATTTCTTTCCTGCCTGATAGGTACATACATATCAAGGACGCGTCGTATCTGCTACTTGAAAAAGTTCCACATTTCCACCACATCCTTCCCTGACAGCCTATGCTTCCAACTTATGCTCCTCAAATACTGTTTTACAGCATCGTAATTTCCCTTCCCCCAATTGTAAAATCTACCCTGTTGTGCGCACTTATCTCTCTCCATAACCAAGGTGAAAGTCACAGAATTGTGCTCACCATCACCATAATGTTTTTCTTGCAAAAATTACACAACATCCACAATCATCCCACTTTCAAGCTCTTGGCTCATGGCCATGATATGACATTTCAAGTGCTCTTCCAAGTACGTCTTAACGTTTGTGAAGTTTTCCATCTCAGCTACCATCCCATACAGTGCATTGCAGGCCCTTACTATCCCTACAGGTGAGAAGAGTTTCCTTATGCCCTCTCTGAGTCTCTTGCCTTTAAGCTTTAAATTATGCCAATTTGTCACGTGTTCTTAGACTGAAGGGAACGACAGGTTTCTATTCAGCCTATCCACTCTCTTCATAGTCTTATGTACCCCTGATCTCTGTTCTCAACAGAGCAACCTGAGCTTATCGTGCCTCCCATAACTGCTTTATGTGAAGCGACATCCTGGCGAATCTCCTCTGCACGCCCTCTGGTGCATTGACCAGAACTGCACACAATAGTCCAACCGGCGCCTGATGGAGGTCATGCACAGCTCCAACAGGACTCGGCTCCCCTCGCTCTTGTAATCTGTGCCTCGAATAGTAAAAATACGTGCCCTATATACCCTCTTAACTCCCCTATTAATCTGACCAACTGCCTTCAAAACCACGCAAGCTCCAGGACTTCACCGCTCGAGTTACTCAAAATTGTGTTCTAGGCCGAATTATCTTTACTGATTGCATAATTGACCTTATCTCAATCATTAATATCATAAGTTAGAGTGCAAAACATTCAAGAAGGCTTTGGGGAGAGGTCAGGTTAATTGCAGAGCAGTTAAGCTGATGTCAGTAGTGGGGAAATTATTGGAAAATGCTTGGAAGGAAAGGATTGAACAAGAGAGAGAGCATGCATTTGGTGGATGGTCACCCTGCCTGACTGATCTGGAGTTTTTGAAAAGCAGACTAAATATAGTCTGTTCTGAAAGAATGCGAGAGTGGGTGGGGGATGTGGGGGAGAGGGTTCTTGAGATCCATCTGGCTGATGTTGTTATACTCACTGCAGCTTTTTCTGCATTAACCCTCTCTCCTGAGGGATAGTATGCACTTTTTTTGGAAAGACAAGGACTGATTAGGGATAGTCAACATAGCTTTGTGCATGGAATTCATGTCTCACAAACATGATTGAGAGCTTTGGGACCTAAAAATGAGGATTGATGAGGGCAGAGCGGTAGTTGTGATCTATATGGACTTCAGTAAGGCGTTCGACAAGGTTCCATATAGGAGACTGATTAGCAACGTTAGATCTCACGGAATATAGGGAGAAGTAGCCACTTGGTTACAGAACTGGCTCAAAGGTAGAAGACAGAGGGTGGTGGAGGAGGATTGTTTTTCAGACAGGAGGCCTGTGACCAGTGGAGTGTCACAAGGATTGGTGCTGGGTCCTGTACTTTTTGTCATTTACATAAATGATTTGGATGCGAGCATAAGAGGTACAGTTAGAAAGTTTGCAGATGACACCAAAACTGGAGGTGCAGTTGACAGCGAAAAGGATCTTGATCAGATGAGCCAATGGGCTGAGAAATGGCAAGCTGAGTTTAATTCAGATAAATGCGAGGTGCTGCATTTTGGGAAAGCAAATATAAGCAGGACTTATACACTTAATGGTAAAGTCCTAGGGAGTGTTGCTGAACAAGGAGACAATGGAGTGCAGGCTCATATCTCCTTTAAAGTGGAGTCGCAGGTAGAGGGGATAGTGAGGAAGGCGTTTCGTATGCTTTCCTTGATCGGTCAGAGTATTGAATAGAGGAGTTGGGTCGTCATGTTGCGGCTGTATATGACATTGATTAGGCCACTGTTGGAATATTGTATGCACGTCTGGTCTTCTTCCTACTGGAAAGATGTTGTGAAACTTGAAATGGTTCAGAAATGATTTACAGGAATGTTGACAGGGTTAGAGGATTTGAACTATGAGGAGAGTCTGAACAAGCAGGGGCTATTTTCCCTGGAGCGTCAGAAGCTGAGGGGTGACCTTATAGAGGTTTACAAAATTATGAGGAGCATGGATAGGTTAAATAGGCAAAGCTTTTTTACCCCTTGGGTCGGGGAATCCAGAACTAGAGGGCATAAGTTTAGGGTGAGAGGGGAAAGATATAAAAGATCTACGAGGCAACTTTTTCTCACAGAGGGTGGTACGTGTATGGAATGACCTGCCAACAACGTGGTGGAGGCTGGTACAATTGCAACATTTGAGTGAGATTTGGATGGGTATATGAATAGGAAAGGTTTGGACGGATATGGGCCAGGTGCTGGCAGGTGGGACTAGATTGGTTTCAGATATCTGGTCGGCCTGGACGGTTTGTACTGAAGGGTCTGTTTCCATGCCATACATCTCTATGACTCTATGACTCTGTGCCCCCGGAAATCAACACACTTCCGTCCTCTGTATATATCATTGTATATCTCTCCTATTACTTTGAATTAAATTATCTCCTTTTCCCCGCCCTTTAACACTTGCCTTGCTGCATTGTTTTCAAACTTCTTTCTCTTCAGCTCCCCTTTGTATTAAGTTCCATCCTCCTCTCCCATGTTTAACCCAATCCTTGTTCCCTTGAATTTAACCCTTTTCTCATTATTTTCAATTTAAACATCTCATTATTATTGTCAATTTAACACTCTCCACATTATTCGCTCGTGAATTATGTGTATATTACAATCTTCAACCCCTTTCTCTATCTGTATTTAACCCCATCTCTTGCCCGGTGCTCTTCAGTTATTGTTCCCTGATAATATAATGAATGATCAGGTGTCTCGGCCTATTTACTCCCCATAACCGCCAACACGTGACCAGTTGCTCTGTGCAGCTGCCCCTTCAGAAGACACTGGGATTGCAGATCAATCCCAAAGCACAGGAGGAAGTCTGCATTCACAGCATATTGTCAGATACAGTTTTGCTGATGATTTGGAGACAGGCACAGCTTCAACACACACTACTGTTATATATAAACAGCAACACCTCCAATACACAACAAT
Source organism: Hemiscyllium ocellatum (assembly GCF_020745735.1). Taxonomy (NCBI): domain Eukaryota; kingdom Metazoa; phylum Chordata; class Chondrichthyes; order Orectolobiformes; family Hemiscylliidae; genus Hemiscyllium; species Hemiscyllium ocellatum. The sequence goes on along the minus strand of NC_083440.1, from coordinate 14,765,031 downwards.
ATTTATTTATAAACGTGGACAGTTCCATTACAGAACAGTACACATAAACACGAACAGTTCCAATGCATGACAATATTTACACGCACATAAATACTCCCAAAGCACGATGTGTCAAATATTAACATGCTTAGCACCAATTCATGGCAATATTTATACATCATCTGTAACGGTTCTAAGCCACAAAAATATTTATGAAAAAGCGGGAACAGCTCGAAAACAAACCAGGATATAAAAATAAACATGAACAATTCCCAAACACAACAATATCTATACTTAGAAAAAAAGAGTTCCCTTACAAAACAATGTTTATTAATAAACACAAATGGTTCCAATGCAGATGAGTATTTGCATGCAAACAGGATCAGTTCCAATGCAAAACAAAGTTTATACACAAACAGCTCTGTACGGCAGTGCACAGCATGTATCACACATATTGTATTAAACATGCAATCCTGCGCATTTGAATGACTGATTAAGGAAGCGAACACACTGTAGCCAGATTTGCAGATGGGACAAAAGTAGATGGGAAGGCAAGTTGGGAGAGGATACAGACAGTTTACAGAGAGACTTTAATCGGTTAAGTAAGTGAGCAAAAGATTGTCAATTTAACTTGGAAAAATATGAAGTTGTTCATTTTGGAAGATAGGATAAAAGAGAAGAGTATTATTTAAAAAGGGAAAAGCTAAAGAATGCTGCAACACAAGAGACTAATAGTAATCGTGCACAAAACACAGAAAACACAAGGCATAGGTACAGCAGTTAATGAAGTAGGCCCTTATAGGAGGCTGCTACATCAGATAAAAGCTCCATGTATTAGTGGCAAGTTTAGCTGACTAGAACAAGTCAATAAAGGGGTCTTTTTCAGTTTGGCAACTGGCTACTAGGGGAATTCCTCAGAGATTCGTTTGGGATCACAAGTATCCACGTTATACATTAATGATCCGAATGATGGAGGCAATTTTTTGCAAAGTTTTCGCATGATGCAAATATTATTAGAGTGAAATGTAGTGTTGAGGTTGGAAAGCGGCTGAAAAAAGACTCGGACAGACGAGGAGAGTGAGCAAACAACTGGCAAATGGAATACAATGCTGCAAGCGAGAATTTATGATTTTGGGTCAGAAGAATAGAGGTGCAGACTATTTTCTTGTGTTGGAAAGTCTTTGGAAACCTGAAGCATTCGAGCGAATTTGGAGTCCTTGCATAGTATTCTCTTCAGGTCAATGTGCAGGTTCAGTTGACATTTAGGAAGTACAACAAAAGGGAACAGATCGATCACCTCTAATAATTAAACTTAACCACAAGTTCCAATCTGCTTTTGTGAGAGTAGAGATTGCCTTCTAATAATTACATGCAAAACCTCCAGAGAAGCTCGCCTTGCCTCTCATAATCTGTTAAAAGTGTGGTTAAATGAAAGAATTCCTTGATAGTAGTGTTATAAGTAACAAGTCACAAGTTATTTATTTTTATCTAACTACGAACAAATTTACAGAATTAAAAACAAGCTGAACAATTTCCCCTAACTACTAACTATTCCATAACTGGATGGAATTCCAACAGCGCGCTGCTCCAATCAACACTCGTCCCATCTATATAAATCTAAGTTATAAGAAACAATAAATTGAAACGAAATTTCTCAAAGTTCACAAAGAATGTGTCTTTCAGAATGCTCTGCCTTCTCCATTGTATTTCAGTCTCTCTTCTGATCTCATTTCAAAAACTCCTTTCTTCCACTGATTCTGCTTTCAGGGATGTCCTGTCTGCACTTCGTTTGTCTGGAATCTTAGAAAAACTTGTCATGATACTTTTTATGGATTTATGGTGCTTTCTCTGACAGCTGAAAGCTGTTACTTCTTCAGATGAGAGTTCGCTCTCTCAAAAGCCCTCTTCTTTTATATCCTTGATGATCTAGTGATTTATTTACAATTGGACTGGTTTGATGTAGTCAAAACCATCAGATTTAAATTTAATTGGATTTTTGTATCTAGAACCTGGTTTCAATTGATTGGCTAGTATTCAAGCTGGTTGCCTGAACATCAAGACAAGCCTAAGTTTTCAGTTACAGTCAATTGATATGTGTTTCAATGTCAGAACGGTCTGTAATCTACAGCGGCTTACAGACACATTCTTCCAAATAAATATCTAAGCTTAGAAAAAACACTTTACCTCTCAAAGGGAGCGCACACTCTTTCTTCCTATCATTTTTATAAACAAATTCGATTTCCTGCCTTCCACTCCAAGAGTAATCTACACAACTTCATAATAGGCAGCAAACGCAATGTTAGCATTCATTTAAAGACAGCGAGAATACAAGAGCAGAGACATACTGCTGAGGCTGGATAAGGCTCTGGTCAGACTGTGTTTGTAATATTGTGGGTAGTTTTGTCCCCCGTATTGAAGGCAGTATGTTCCGGTGTTGGAGGCGGTCCAGAGGAAGTTTACAAGATTAACACTTTCACCTCCTCCCCATATGAAACTCTGCTACTGTTCCCACCTCTCAGAGAGCATTTTGATATTTACTTTGTCTATATAATCCCAACATGTGTTCACCAGAACTGCACCCAGTACCCCGGCTGCATCCTCACCAAAGTCTTGGAAAGCTCCAACACTACGGTGTATAATCAGCGCCACGACTCATATAGGCATGTGTCCCGTGTGCCTTGAGAACAAGGAGAAAGTGAGGACTGCAGATGCTGGAGATCAGAGCTGAAAAACGTGTTGCTCGAAAAGCACAGCAGGTCAGGCAGCATCCAAGGAGCAGGAGAATCGTCGTTTCAGGCATAAGCCCTTCTTCAGGAAGGCTTATGCCCGAAGCGTCGATTCCCCTGCTCCTTGGATGCTGACTGACCTGCTGTGCTTTTTCAGTATCAGATTTTTCAGCTCTGATCTCCAGCATCTGCAGTCCTCACTTTCTCCTCGTTGATTTTAACCAACTGAGAATCCTCTTGCAAGGATGCCTTTCTTGAAGAAACTCTCTTCTTCCCTCTACAAGGATTTCAGTGAGTTCCTCTCTCACTGCATCCCCCAGGTCATCTCTTCTGCCCTGAAGGTCTTCAGCCACTGCCTTTTGAACTAGCCTACTGACCTGTCATGCTCCCCTCAGGGATCTGTGGACAAACATCCCACAATCCCACTGCCCTGGTTTTCAATCAATATTTTCCTGACGTGTTTATTTAGTTTGAGCTAGGTCATTGAACCGAGGTAACGGTTCAACTTTCAGGATTTCGGGGTCGACATACTGATATTTAGATCTTTTCGAGGTCCCCAGTAAGACTCCATTGAAAGCAATCTATGCACTGTGACCTACTCTCTGGTTTACTCAACCATTTTCAGGAGAGGAAGTGTTAATATGAGACGGAAACATAGCCATACCCTGAAGGACACAGAAACACACCCACAAACAGAAATACCACTCAGACTGAGATATAGGAGCATAATGGCGAACAGAAAAACCTCCAAATGCGCGTGCACGCTCACATCCAATCCATCCAACACATACACAAACTTACATAAATCCACACCAAAACAATCCCCACCAACACACAAAAAGGCACACATACAAGCACACACCCACCCAACCCCACAAACATACACATTGAAACCAATTACCTCCCCACACTTGCATCCGAGCACACACTCACAGTCGAGCTGAGATGTGGGATCACATGACACAGAAACACACCCATACACAGAAATGCATTCAAACTGATACATCAGAATATACCACGAAACAGGGATGCACCCAACCCCACCACCACCAATCCACACACATCCACACCCACATTCATAGGCAGATATCGAACTGTAATGAGTATTGTGTCAAGACGTTCCTGTCAGGGTACATGCATTTTATGTTTTGCAAAACTAGGTCCATGGGGAAAATGAGTGAATGGAGGGATCAGAAATGTGTTTCAGCCAATGCACGTGAACATATACAAAATTGAGATAACAAGTGTCTGACATAGTCAATAAGAGAAAAAAAGAGACTGAGAGGGAGACAGAGAGACAGAGAGAGACAGAGATAGACACAGAGAGAGAAAGGGACAGAGGCAGAATGGAGCGAGAGAAAAACAGGCAGACCAAGTGAATGAGAAAGGGACAGCGAGAGCTAGAGAAGCAGAGAGAGAGAGAGAGTAAGACACAGAAGAGAGAGACTGACCACAAGAAATTCAGAGATAGGGAGAGACAGGGACAAAGAAAGAGAGGAAGAGAGCGACAGAGACAAAGATACACATAAAGAAGCAGAGAAATAGAGAGATGGCAATATACTTATGATGGCAGCGGCCAGGAACTGGGCTCAAGAACCTTTCTGACAAATAAAGAAAACTGAATAAATTCATAACCAATTCCGATGACGTGATCACAAGCACCCAGAGCCTTTCCCTTGTTAGAATAAAGTAGTTACTGTGAGCTGAAAAGTGAGAGTCTGACAATCATCATTGTGCAGGAGGGACTGTTTCTGTACCTTCATCTCCTGCCCTGCAGGAGAAATGCAGAGAAACCTCCTGCTGTCCTTAACACTCATCCACACAGCAGTCCGTGAAGACCCAATTTTCCAGCCGAACCCATCGCTCAGAGCCGTCATTTCCAATCAGTCTTGCAGCCTATTTTCACCCTACCCTGCCCCGACAGTCACCTCTTGCCCTTTTACCTGCTCTCCCGTTGCCATGTCCTTCAGTGTTGTTGAAGGGGAAGGTGGATAAATTCTTTTTCAGGTTTTCGATGGTGGGTGCGTGAGTTGCATAGGGATGGTCCTCAGATGCACACGGAATTGCGGGTTTGATGATACAATCGGATGAATCGCGATCTAATGTTCTGGCAGGAGGGCCAGACCTGAAGTAATGAATGACCTCCGGCTGCTCATTGTCTTTGTCTCCCCATATGTGACAATCCATCAGTCAATCAGAGATGACAGTGTGTTCCTGTATGTGGTGAATGATGACCTATACTGTTACCCCCGCCCCGCTCCCACCACCCCATACACCGCTAAGTTTTATACACAGATCCATGTGGTTGTGCTGATTGAATCCTGGCTGTACGTTTGCCATTCCTGAACTTGAAACACTGTGCCTGCCTCTGGAGCTCTCTCAGTTGTTTTCTGCGTCATTAAGTGAAGACATCACAACACCAGTTGACGAACAGCATTCCTGAACTTCGCTCTCAACTTGGGCAGAGACACTTCATAAAATAATGTGTACATGCTGCAGCTGAAATCCTTCAGGGTTTCTTGGACGGAGATAAAATAAGCTAGACATTTGGACATTGCAACATTCGTTCCTTCACTGCCAAAATATAAGATACTTGCACCGTACATTTCCGACAGAAGAACGAAGCTGATGGATATGATGAAGAGGGAAATCACCAACTTCCTTCGGCTCTCCATATCTGTGTCTTTGTGGCTCTCTCCCTTTCTCTGACCCCACAGGCTCTTGCGGACTTGACTGTCCACTAAAATGTACCTGACCGTCAGAGTATGCAACAACAGAATTAACAAGAATGGATGAAAGTGGTAAAAATGATATCAAAGCATGTAATTCCCAGCCATCTGGGATCAGTAAAATAACTAGACTTCGTTCGGCACAACAATGGATCATTGTCAATTATCTTCACCGGTAGAAACCAAATGTAGAAGTGTATATTTTCTGAACAGAGCAGAATGCCAGTTGTCACGAGAATCACAGCCATGGTTTTCTCAGTCCAATATTTTCTCTTCATTTTCAGGCAGCAAATGGCCACAAAAAGATCAATGTAAAAAAGGACCGTGAATCCGATAGTACAGTGCGTGGCTTCACTGACCAGGACAAAGACAGCACTGCACACAGGGGTGAGGTCCAGAAACAACTTGGGAAGTAAAAGGATTTGAGTTGCCACATTATCTTCTTCGTGAAAATGAACAGTAGATCCAACATTGCCATAGCCAACAGAAAGCGCTTTGAGCAGTTAGGGAGAACACACTTTCCACGTGCAAAGATCAAAATTACGAGGAAATTGACTGAAAGAGATAGATGATAAAATGGGAATTGGATATTACTGATCAAACATTGTCCGTTCCGACCCAGAGAGCAATGGAAGATCTGAGCACCCAAATGGGTCAGCTGGGTGTGCTCATATGTCAAGTTTGAGGAGGATAGCTCCAATGGACTGACCCATTTTGAAGATGCTCAAACCTCAGTTTGTCTAAGTGTGGGCAGGAATTCGACAGATGGTGGGCATGTGTGAGGGCATATATTTTAAGGTGGAAAGGAAGAGGATTAGAGGGGATCTGAGGAAGAGGCTTTCACCCAGAGTGTGATGGGGGTCTGGTAATTCAGTGCCTGGGAGCATTGAGGAATCAGGAAACCTCACAAGGTTTAAAAAAGATCTACCTGGATGAACGCTTGAAGTATCATGTTATAAGAGATGATGAGTTTAATGTTGGAAGCTGGGATGAGTGTAAATTTCGTGTCGCTTTGACAGCACAAACTGGATGGATTGGAAGACCTCTTCTGTACAGTCTGATTCTCTGGCTCTGAGAATTCCTTCTGAGAGGGCGGTTGTGAAATTTTAGTGAAATAAATGAAAGGGTTCTGAATGCTGAAAACATGAAATAGAATCAGATATAACTGACAAGTGTCAGCATGTGTGGCAGCATCTATGGGGAAAGTCAAAAAGAGTTAATAGAATCACTCTCATCAGAACATGTTCATTTGAAAATGAGTCACTGTACTCAAAACATCACCACAGATTTCTCCCCACATAAGGCTTCATCATTTCAAACAAAAGGCAGAGATTCATTTCTAAAAGGAAATTGCGATTTAAAGTGTTGATATTCATCGAACGTGGAACATTTGTTGAACTGCTCTTTGTATACCAAGCACTGTTGTGTTCATAGAGGTACACAGCATTGAAACAGATCCTTTTGCGCGAATCATCCATGCTGACCAGATATACTAAATTAATCTAGTTTAATGTGCCCTCATTGCACTCTCAACCCTTTCTATTCAATTTGGCATTCAAATATTGCTTGCATATTGTGCGGCAGATTGGCAGAGTGGTTAGCACTGCTGCTGCATCGCGCTCGAGACACGGGCTCAATTCCTGCCTTGGGCAACTGTCTGTGTGGAGTTTACATATTGTCCCTGTGTCAGCGTGCATTTTCTCCGGGTGCTCCAGTTTCCTTCCCCAGTCCAACGATGTGCAGGTTTGGTGAATTGGCTATGCTAAATTGGTCGTGGTATCGGGTGAATGTAGGGCATTGCCTCTGGGTGCATTGCCCTTCGGACGGTCAGTGTGGACTTGTTGGGGCGAAGTGCCTGTTTCCATGCTTTAAGTAATTTAATCATACTGTAATTGCACTAGCCTCCATCATCCCTTCTGGCAGTGCATTCCATGCATGTACCATGCCCTGCGTGAAAAAAGTTGCCCTAAAGTATTTCTAAACCTTTCGCCTCTCAACCTAAACCTATATCCTCTAGTTCTGGACTTCCCCACACACGAAAATACTTTGCCTATTTTCACTATGCATGCCCCTCATGATTTTATAAACCTCCATAAGGTCACTCCTCAGCCCCCGAATCTATGGATAAAACATCGTCTGCCTATTCAGCCTCTGTTTGTTGCTCAAACCCTCCATCACTGGCATGTTCCTTGTAAGTCTTTTCTGAACCAACTCAAGTCTCACAACTTCCTCCCTTTTCCACAGAAATGCACACGATAGTCCAAAAGTGGCCGAAGCAAAATCCTGTACAGACACATCATGTCCTCCCGGCACTTTTACTCAATGCTCTTAACAATAAATGAAATCATAACAAGCACCTTCTTCACTATCCTATGCGTCTGAGACACGACTTTCAAGGAACTATGAACCTGCACTACAAGTTCTCTTTGTTCAGCAACACTCCCCAGGATATTACCATTAAGTGTACACATCCGGCTACGATTTGCCTTTCCTAATTGCAGCACCTCATATTTATCTAAATTGAAATCCATCTGCCAATCCTCGGCCCATTGGCCCATCTGATCAACATCCATTTGTACACTGCGCACTGCAACTCAAATTTTGGTGTCATCTGCAAACTAACTGTACATCCTGTGTTCACATCCAAGTCAGTACATGAATGATGAAAGATGGTTGTCGTTGTGGAGGGTCAGTCATCTGAGTTCCAAGAGATCTCTGCAGAAGTCCCTCAGGGTAGTGTCCTCGGCCCAACAATCTTGAGTTGCTTCATCAATAAATTGTCCTCTGTCATAAGGTCAGAAGAAGTGTTGCTGGCCGATGATTGCACCGTGTTCAGGGCTATGAGTGACTCTTGAGATACTGAAGCAGTCCGTACTCAAGTGCAAAAAGTTCAGGGCAATATCCAGGCATGTGCTGACAAGTGGCAAGTAACATTCACGCCACACAAATATCATACAATGACCATCAACAATAAGAGACACTCCAACCGCCACCCCTTGACATTCAACGGAATACCATCACAGAGTTACCCAATGTCAACATCCTTGGTGTTAACATTGACCAGGAACTCAATGGGACCCAGCACCTAAACACAGTGGCGGTAAGAACAGGCCTGAGACTAGGGATACTGTGGCGAGTAACTCACCTTCTGACACACCGAATTCGATCCACCATCTACAAGTTAGGAGTGTGATGGAACATCCCCATTTTCCTTGATGTGGGCAGATTCTACAGCACTCAAGAAGCTTGATACCATCCAGGACTACGCAACTCGCTTGAATGGCACCGCACTACAAACATTCAATCCCTCCACCAGCAGCGCTCCGTAGCACCTTCCAAACCCGCGACGGCTCCCATCGAGAAGGATGAGGGCTACAGGTACTTGGGAACACCACCACCTGCAAGTTTCTCTAAAAGCCACTCACCACCCTCACTTGGAAATATGCCACCGTTCGTTCATAGCTGTTCGGTCAAAATCCTGGAATGCCCTTCCTCCCGGCATTGTGGGTCAACCCACAGCAAGTGGACTGCAGCGATTCAACAAGGCAGCTCATCATCATCTTCTTAAGGGCAAATATGGATGGCCAGCGATGCCCAAGTCCCACAAATGATTCAAAACAAAGAAAAGCAGTAAACCCCGCACCGATCGTTGTGGCACACCTCAGGTCACAGGCCTCCGGTCTGAAAAGCAATCCTCCACCACCAAACTCTGTCTTCCACCTTCAAACCAGTTCTGTATCCAAGCTTCACCATATATTCCCCCACATTCAGTGTCTTCCAGATCGTTCTCCACAGTAAACATTGATACACGATACACGTTTAGTGTTTCACCCCCATCCTGCCGTTCCACACATAGTCTGCCTTGCTGGTCTTTGAGAGTTCCCATTCTCTCCGTAGTTACACTTTTGTCCTAAATGTTGTTATGTAATCCCCTTGAATTCTCCATAACTCTATTTTCCAAAACTATCTCAGATTTACTCGCTGCCCTCCTGATTTCGCTCTTTAGCATATCCTACTGCCTCTCTCCTTGCAAAGGATTCACTCGATTTACCCTGTCTATAGCTGACATATGCTTGCTTATTTTTCTTGAGCAAACGCTCAATTTCTTTATGTGGCCTTTGTGTGGAGCCGCAGAAGAATGGGGACATACTAAGCAAGTATTTTACTCCAGTATTTACTGTGGAAAAGGAGATAGAAGATATGAAATGCAGGAAAATGCGTGGTGACATTTTGAAAAATGTCCATATTGCAGAGGAGGAAGTGCTGAATGTCTTGAAACGCATAACAGTGGATAAATCCACAGCACCTGATCAGGTGTACCTCGAACTCGGTGGGAAGCTGGGGATTTGATTTTGGACATCTTGCTGAGATTATTGTATAACGCATAGTCGCAGGTGAGGTGCCAGAAATTGTCTGGAAGTTGTCTCACCTGGAGCCACCGTTTAAGAAATGTGGTAAGGATCAGCCAGGGAACTTTAGACTAGTGAGCCTGAGGTAGGTGGTGGGTAAGTTGCTGAAGTGACTCCTGAGGGACAGGATGTACATTTATTTGGAAAAGTAAGGACTGATTAGGGATTGTCATCATGGTTTTGTGCGTGGGAAATCATGTCTCACATACTCCATTGCGTTTTTTGAAGAAGTAACAAAGAGGATTGATGAGTCACACATCACGCAAAAACAGGTTATAGTCCAATAGGTTTAATTGGAAGCACTAGTTTTCGAAGTGCCACTCTTTCGTCAGTTGGTTGTGGAGGGCACAATTGTAAGGCTCAAAATTATCGCAAAGATTTACAGTGAAATGTAACTGAAATTATATATTGAAAAATGCATTGATTGGCTATTGAGTCTTTCATCTGTTCGAATACAATGATAGTTTCACTTCTTTCATGTGTAAATCTCAAAACTTTATTTTTAAATTGCATTTTCAAGTTAGCTGTACAATTGGTGTTAGCTCGTCAATATGTTCAAGGTGTTACCCCCCACCACCCGCCCCCCCCAACCGTGTTCTGTGTCTATGCCATGATGTTTAGATTTATTCTAATCTTAAAATTTTGAAACAGAGTTTTACATAAATTCATCCAGTTTTTGAATAAATTACAACATATCTCTGCAAGTACAAATTCACCCCACAAAATATATGTATATGTGCGCACGTGGGTCTTTGTGTGTATGTGTGTGTTTGGGTTGGGGGGTTGTGAGTATGGGAGAGAGCGTATGTAAGCATAAAGTGTCTTAAGTCTGTGAGGGGGTGCATGTGTGAGTGTTGGAGTGTGTGTGTTGGGTTTGTGAGTGTCTGTGGGAGAGAGTGTATCGGTGTGTTCGTGAGGGTAGAGTGGTCTAAGTCTCTGAGAGGATGCATGTATGATTGGGAGTTTGTGTGAATCTAAGGATGTGAATGACTGTCTGTGTGCATGGCTGAGTATATGTGTGTCTGTGTTTATGTGCGTGTATAGTGCAATGTTGGTCACCAGTAGTGTGACATGAACACAAGGTCCCGGTTGAGCCTCTCCCTGTGGGTATCGAACTTACCTATCAGCCTCTGCTCAGCCATTTTTCGCTGCTGCCTGTCCCGAAGTCCGCCTTGGAGGATGGTCACCCGATGGTCCAGAGTCGAATGTCCTGGACCACTGAAGTGTTCCCCAACTGGGAGGGAACACTCCTATCTGTTGATTGTTATGCAAGGCCCATTCATTCATTGCCGTAGCTTTTGCTCGGTTTCCCCAATATACCATGCCTCAGGGCATCATTGCCTGCAATGTAAAAGATAGACAACGTTGGGTGAGTCACATAAGTACCTGCCACGTACATGGTAGAAGGCGTTCCCTTGTGAATTGGTGGTGTCCATGTCCACAAACTGACATGTCTTGCAGCGCCTATCGTGAGAGGGTTGTATGGAATTGTCCTGAAAGCTGGGCAACTTCGTTACGAACCATGATCTGTTTGACGTTTGGCCGTTGTTTAAAGGCGAACACTGGAGGTGTGGGCAGGTGCTCATCCTCACTGATAATGTGTCGCAGGTCACGAAGAACATGGCGTAGCTTTTCAGCGCATCAGAAGCACTGAACAACGAAGGGTGCCCTATCAGATGCAGCACGTGTCTGTCTCCTGAGGAGGTCATGACAGTTCCTTGCTGTGCCATATCGGAACTGGTGGTTGATGAATTGCGCATCATACCCTGTTCTTATAAGGGCATCCCGAAGTACTTCCAGGTGCCCGTCACGTTCCTCCTCATCTGAGCAGATTCAGTGGAAACGTAGGGCTTGTCCATAGGCGATGGCTGTTTTATTATGTTTTGGGTGGAAGGTGGAGAAGTGTAGCATTGTGAGGTTGTCTGTGGATTTACGGTAGAGTGTGGTTCTAAGGTGTCCATCCTTGATGGAAATGCATGTGTCCAAGAATGAGGCAGATAGTCGAGCGTGGTCCATGGTGAGTTTGATCGTGGGATGAACCATGTTGATATCATTGTGCAGTTTTATCAGTGATTCCTCGCCATGGGTCCAGAGGAAGAAAATGTCGTCAATGTACCTGGTGTATAATGTTGCTTGGAGATCCTACGTAGAGAAGAAGTCTTGTTCGAATCTGTGCATGAAGATGTTGGCTTATTGGAGTGTAAATTTGCTCCCCATGGCTGTTCCATGTGTCTGGATGAAGAACTGACTGTCAAAGGTGAAGACGTTGTTACTGAGGATAAAGCAAATGAGTTGTATGATGGTATTTGGAGATTGGCAGTTGTTGGTGCTGAGTACTGAGGCTGTTACCGCAATGCCATCATTGTTGGGGATGCTGGTGCAGAGTGCTAAACATCCATTGTGACGAGAAATGTTCCCAGTTCGACTGGTCTGTGGGTGCTGATTTTCTGTAAGAAATCCGTAGTGTCGCGACAGAAGCTGGGCATCTCCTGTCCAATGGGTTTCAATATGCCTTCAATATAGCCCGAGAGATTCTCATACACAGTCCCATTTCCTGATGCGCGGGTCCTTGTGTATTGGCTTTGTGTATCTTTGGAAGGCAATTGAAGTCGCCTACACGGGAAGTAGGTCGGATGAGGGAGCTGAGGGAAATCTGAAGGACTGGATCTAAAGTCCTGATCAATGTGTTTAATTCACGCATGTGTCCTTTGGTCAGATCAGCTGGTAGCTGCCTATGATGTTCCTGGTTGTTCAGTTGTCGGTACACTTCCTTGCAGTAATCTGTTCTATTCTGAATGACAATGGCTCCTCCTTTATCTGCTTGTTTGATGGCAATGTTATGATTGATTTTGAGGACCTGGGTGGCATTGCGTTGTGAACGAGTATTGTTTTGCTCTCCCTTGTGGTTACGGCTGATGAATCAGGAATTTCCTGACAGTTTGAACATATATGTCAAGCCCAAGGCAGCGGCCCTCCCGTTGACACCTTCTTTTGTCAGTCTTCTACAGATCCTTTTGATGACTGTTCCAGTTCATCAGTGGGTTCATTGGAATCACTGCTGGTACCTTGAAAGAATTCATGGAGTCTCACTCGTCTGATGAACTTCTCCCTGTCTGCTGCAAGAACCAAGGTGTCCACCTTTTCTGCTTGCCTCCATTTCTGTAAAAATTGATGTCTGTGTCAATATGTGTCATCTTGTTGGAGATCCTCTCCACTTTAAGACAGCAGTTAGTAGTGTCGATAGTAATCATGATTTGGAGATGCCGGTGTTGGACTAGGGTGCACAAAGGTAAGAATCACACAACACCACGTTAAAGTCCAATTGGTTTAATTGGATGCACTAGATTTCGGAGCGCTGCACCTTCATCAGGTGGTTGTGGAGGCCACAATTGTAAGGCGCAGAATTTATAGCAAAAATTTACAGTGTGATGTACCTGAAACTATACATTGAGAAAAAAATATTGAGTCTATTGGCATTTACACATGAAAGAAGTGAAACCATCACGGTATTCGAACAGATGAAAGACTCATAGTCAATCAAGATTTTTCTCAATGTAAAATTTCAGGTACATCACACTGTAAATTTTTGCTCTAAATTGTGTGCATTACAATTGTGGCCTCCACAACCACCTGATGAAGGAGTGACGCTCTGAAATCTAGTGCTTCCAACTAAACATGTTGGACTATAAACCGGTGTTTTGTGATTCTTACTTTGTACACGCAAGTCCAACCCTGGCATCTCCAAATCAGGATTGATGTGGGTAGAGCTGTGGACGTAACCTTTTTTGGACTTCAATAAGGTGTTCGGCAATGTTCCACACGGGAGATTGGTTAACAAGATAAAATTTCATGGAATATAGGGTGAGCTAGCCATTTCGATGCAGAACTGGCTCAAAGGTAGAAGACAGAGGGTGTTGGTGGATGGTTATTTTCAGACTGGAGACTTGTGACGAGTGGAATGTCACAAGGTTCAGTGCTGGGTCCACTAATTTTCATCATTTATATAAATGATTTGGACGTGAACATAAGAAGTGTACTTATTAAGTTTGCAGATGACAATAAAATTAGAGGTGTCGTGGAAAGTGAAGAAGGTTACCTCAGATTACAATGTGATCTCGATTAGATGAGCCAATGGACTGAGAAATGGCAGATAGACTTTGACTTAGATAAATGTGAGCTGCTGCATTTTGGGAAAAGAAATCTTAACAGGACTTATACACTTAATGGTAATATCCTAGGGAGTTTTGATGAACAAAGAGAACGTGGAGTGCAGGTTCATAGCTCCATGAAAGTCACAGGTAGATAGGATAGTGTGGTGTTTGGTGTGCTTTCCTTTATGATCAGAGTTTTGAGTACAGGAGTTGGGAGGGCACCTGGCGGCTGTACAAGATATTGGTTAGGCCACTGTTTGTCATATTGCTGTTCAATTCTGGACTCCTTCCTTTCGGAAATTTTTTGAGAAATTTGTAAATCTTCAGAAAAGATGTTGCCAGGGATAGAGGATTTGAGATACAGGGAGAGATTGAATAGGCGAGGGCTGTTTTACCTGGAGAGTCGGAGGCTGAGGGATGACCTTAAAAGGGGCATGGATAGGATAAATAAACAAAGTCTTTTCCCTGAAGTGGGGGAGTCCAGAACTGGAGTGTATAGGTTTAGGGTGAGAGAGAAAACAATTAAAAGAGACCTAAGGGGCAACATTTTCACTTGGAGGGTGGCACATGCATGGAATGAGCTGCCAGAGAAAGTGATGGAGGCTGGTGCAATTGCAACATTTAAAAGGCAGCTGGTTGGGTATATGAATAGGTAGGGTTTGGAGGGATATAGGCTGGCTGCTGGCTGGTGGCAGTAGATTGAGTTGGGATATCTGCTTGGCATGGACAAGTTGGACTAAAGGGTCTGATTCCATGCTGCATATCTCTATGACTCTATGACTCCAAGAGGTCAAGTTCTGCACGTTCTCTAGTCGGTATATCCGCATACTGAATGAGAAAATTTACGTATATTGACATTAAAAATCCTCTCCGTTCAAAATTTAACACTGTGGCAATCCCCTGCCATTACAAAGCTATTACTCTTACAGACGACTGAGGTCTCCTTTCAGATTTGTTTCTCAATTTCCCACTGACTCGTCATCGTAGTGGCTATCCCTCGAGGTCAAGGATGATGATCTTCGTTCCGTTGATCTATTTCTGGGTTCCCAACTGGTTTATGAGTCCAATCTTGGCTTTGGAAGTTCTTCTGCATTCAGGCCAATGAGTTCCAGATGGAAGATCTGAATGTGGTTGCTGCAGCCTCGCTTTCCATGTTCTTCTAATTCTGTACACCTGTTGTTTCGTAAATTGCTGCTCCTTCTCGGATGATGGCTTGTCAGAGTTTCCTGTCCTTGGTATTGGTTTCCCAGTTGTTGATGTAGATGTTACATTTGTTCATGTTGGCTTTTTAAACGCCTTTGAATCTCTTCTGTTTTCCTCTTTACGTTTTCCTCTTTAAAGTTGAGAGGAGAAGATTTGTTTCAGCAGACGAGCATCTTTCATCCGAACAGCATGACGGCTCCGTCTTCATTGGGACACTTCCCACGTACTATTCGTTTTTATTTATATAGTACATTCACTAGAAGGTGATCATTCCTCTATTCATTCTCAGTTCCACCCAAAATATCCTGCCTGAATGTATTTGCAGTAATACTCTCTCTTCGTACATCCATTACGTTATCCTTTATCAAAAAACGTAACTCCCCCTCTTCTCTTGTCTCCCTTTCTTTCCTTCATACAGGATTTCTATCCCACATCTTCAAGCTTCCAGTCCTGTCAATACCTGAAACATATCTGTGTAATTACTATGACATCCCAGTCCCATGCTCCGAACCATGCCCCAGTTCATCTGCCTTCTATGTTCGGCATGTTTTATGGAAATAAATGCAATTTAATGTATCAGTCCTACCTCGTTCTTTGTTTGTTCCTGCCTGCCATGACTGTTTGACTTGCTCCGATTCCCAATAGTAACGGTCTCAGATTGATCTCTTTCCTCACTATCTAGCAGGGTCCCTGTGACCACTCGCCCTCCCTACCCCTCCAAGCCCACGCCCCTCACTCTGACCTCACTGGTTTAAATTTTCCTGAGCAGCCCTGGTTAATCTTGCTGCCAGTAAATTTGTCCCTTATCAAAACAGGTGCATTCCGTACATCTTATACCGGTCACTTCTACCCTAGAAGAGATTCCAATATTCCAGGTACTGTATTACTACCCTTGAAAGATGTCCGTTTGAATTCCTGCTTAACTTTCTATGTTCTCCCTTTAGTAGCTCATCCTTTTTTCAGTGTCATTAGTGCCAATGTGTACAAAGACTTCCTGCTGGTCCCACTCCCATTTGAGAATACTCTACGCTCTCTCTGAGATATCCTTGCCCTCTTCACCATGGAGACAACGCTCCATTCTGATTTCTCGCTGTCGGCCGCAGAAACTTCTGTGTATGCCTCTGACTCGGGAGTCCCCGATCACATCTGATTGTTTGGAACCTGACATACTCCTCGTTACATTCGAGCCATTTCGGTACCTGAAACCTGATTATTCATGCTACATTTCCCTGAAAGTCTACCACCCCTTAAATTTTCAAAAACAGCATACTTGTTTGAGATGGCGATATCAACAACAGCTCTTTGAAAAAAGGTGGAAGTCATGCACGACCTGTCTTCTTCCCCTATCTTTTCTAGAGCTAACCTAACTACATCTGAGACTTTTCTCTCTTCCTGCAGCTGCTATCCATCACAGACCCCAGCTGCAATATTTTCCTCATTGTCTCTAACTACTGCTACAACTGATCTATGCAATTTGATAGAAGTCGCAGGCAAACGCACTTAATCATCAGTAATTTGGAAACTCTCCTGATTCTCCCGCATCTGACAGGAAAGGCTGATCACTCTATGAATGGTGTTCTTTACACCTTAACGATCTCTCGACTCAGAAAATTACAGAGTACTACTCTCGAAAACACACTACTCCAGGCTAACTTATTGCCTATGTTTTATATTTTAAAATTTTAATCAAGAGACGTATATCAATAAACATACAACCAAAGAAAGCTCACCCTACTAACTACTGTAGATTTACAAAAAAAAAGTCAGTAAGGATAAACGTAAAAATTATGCTCTTATCTGCTCCCGTGCTGTGAGCTCTCCCACATACATGAACCCAAGCAGCAAAGGCAGCATCTGTGCACATTCACTACTGTGTCAGACAGGAGTGTATGTTCCTTTCTTTCTCTGTCCCTGAGCATGTGGTGTCTGGCTTTGTGTCTCTTCCACCTTTTCAAAGAGCGGTTGTTCGAATGCTCTGCCACCCGCCCCCCCCCCCAACCGCCCGAAAATCCATAACAATGCAACATCTTGTAAAACATTAATTATTGTTCCCACATTTCAACTGAATCAGCCCCAACACCTAAAATAGCTCAGAAAAGGAGCACTTGTTACAGCCGCAGTTATTTTCCGTCCTCCATCTCGGATCATCTGCTCACTATATTACAAAAATAAGAGTTGCTGCATTTGAAAATTCACACCAGATTCTCTGAATCGAACATTTATGTATAGAATTGTGACTGTTAGTTTTAAAGTGGAACTGCTGTAAATTTCTTCCATGAGCTACCACACAGCTTCGGGTCAATATACTCGGCTTTAAGTATTCTCTTCAGAACTTTTTTTTAAATTCCAAACACTTCAATTTGGGATCAACACAACATGTTCACTCCAAGGTAATGCGATTGACGAACTCGCTCATTGACTTCTTATCAGCACAGATCAATACAGACACTCAGTACCAGGTATTACAAGAATGAAAAGAAATGACAAAAATGATAAAAGTCAAACTAAAAGTTTCTAAGTCAAAACATTTTTCCCTCACAATCAGATTTCATAAGTCTCCAACAATTCTTTGAAACTCCTTTAATACCATGCTGGGTTGCAACCTATAAAAAATGTAGGACAGTTCATTCTTGCACAAAACCATTCAGCCTACAGCCAGACTTCACAAGCAGATTTTTAAAAAAACTGCTGAAGTTACAGAAAAACTTCCAGGTTAACTATAAACTTCAAAAGCACAGTGAAGCCCGCCACGTATTTACTCAAAAACCAAAACCAACTCGCCCAACATGTTATTGCACTCTCTACACAAAATACCATCGTTCTAATTTTTGAAAAGTGACTATCGTATCTACTGGTATATAGTTTGAATGTTTCAGACAATTTTTAAAAGTTCAATTTAGAGGATGGATGAATTGACGAGCACAAGCTTTGAGGGGCTGAAATTTAAGTTGCATTTAGATGTATCGTATTATTACCAAAAGTGATTTGATGGCACACTAATTCTGGGTAAAGAAGAAAAATGCAATGAATTACAGTAAAGGTAATGACCAGATAAAAACAAGAGACCACTTCGAATATTTAACATGTCAAAGATTAATGGAACTCCTGCAAAATCACACTGTTTAATATGCTCAATGCCTGGTATAATGGTGCAGTTAAAATGAAGCATTCACTAAATTTTGAATGTGTAAGTGTCTTGAACTTTTCTGCCAAGTTCTTCTATTTCATTTACATTTACTCTCATATGTGAGGAACGTCAACAACATGAACAAATTTGTCAAGAAATTAAAGATAACCCGATATACAGCGAATATATCTCACTTATATTCAGAAACAATGGCAACATTAAAATAATGAACATTTTTAACGAAATTAACCTTTGGACGTATAACGAAGCAAGTATCGATAGACTTAAAGTCTTTCTAAATGAATGAATGAATTTAAAAATGTTGTAGTAAACCAAGTGCAATAAGTAGAGTAATGGAAAAGTGTATAAACGAATGAATGCAATTTTGTTTAAGTAGGTCTATGAAAACGTGCAATTTCCTGTGTGAGAGGTTTATAATGCGATATAATAGGGTGTACACAGACCTGAGTATATTTGAAGAATACAAGATTTTTTTTGACTTGTGCATGAGTTCGACCTTTAAAAGACACAGACACAATTACATTCCTTAATTCTGTCAAAACTCTCTGTGATCTCCAGTGGAAGTGGGGATTTCTGGAAGGTTCCAAGAAGAGATGAATAATTACGCAATGGAAAGTTCAGCTTCTCATGCAATTATTTCAGAATCTGCAAAGATAAATAGTCCTAAAAGTCTCCATAGTGTGAGACTAAATCATTCATTGGCTGCCGCTGTGTGACGGTGGTCTCAACATACAGTGTACCAATATCAATTTCAGAGTTAAACTACAGATAATCCTCAGACAAATTCACACAAATTGAATTGTTCAAAGCACATAACAGGAATTGTTCCAATCAGAGGCTAACTTAGTGCCGTTGCTTTATATTTTGACATTTTAACCAAACGACAGAACTCAATAAAACCTCTAACCATAAAGAAATCAATTTACTCACTATTGCAGATCTACACAAAAATATCAGCAGGATTACACATAAAAAACATTCACGTATCTGCTCCTGTGCTGTGACCCCTCCCACACAATTTCCATCTTTTCTTAAAATGTTTTGGTTTGATTTTTCTTTTCCCTATACTTCCAAAACAATGCACCATCTTATAAAACAATAATTGCTCTTCCAGTATTTTCTGGAAGTCAGCACTGACGTCTAAAATACCTCAAAAAAGAAGCAACTCTTTCAGCCACAAACGTTTCCCGTTCTCCAGTTAGGAATACGTAGCGTTGTCTGGTCACTATTTTACAAAAAGATGAGTTGCTACACTTGAGATGATGTAATTATTTGTCGGACAATGTAACAGAGCTGAGACAGTTTTGTTTCAGTATTACCAGCACAAACCACAACCTATGCCCTCTCTGTGATGATAAACTGATGATCTATTATCCCACTGACTCCTCATAATGTGTTTCAGAAAGTGAAAAATCCTTGCCATGCGAGCAAATATTCTAAATTTGCTTGTACATTCAATCAGCAAAAATGTAAAATGCAATAGGGAAAGGTGACTTATTTTTATTGTATTCTCTGCATTTACAGACACCAATTGTTTTGAATATGCTTGTTGATATTTTATGAATAAACTACGCAATGCAAAACAATGCAGACAGTTAAGTACTGTAATTACTGAATATGAAAGCTCCAATCCATTGTATAATAACATATGAAATGATAAAATTCGGTTATCTCTGATTCTGTTGTGTTCTGATAATTTCAGAGGGAATTTATATTCAGAGCGACATTTCGAATATTCAGCAGTTAATAGACAGTATAAAATTAAACAATGCTCTTTACAAAAATAAATCTTTTTTGGTAATGAGAATAAGTAAACAAGCTGAGCAATTGATAATGCATTGATAAATTCCTATGTTCTAAATTTAGTTAGTATTCCTACTCCTCAAGTAAAATTCCTTTATGCATTGGAAAAATTATGAAGATGCAAACACTTCTTCAGGGAACAACTGAAGGTAGTCACAGCCCTCTGGGATTCGCTTTGACAATCCACAGTGTTCCAGTGGTGGAAACGGACATCACCGAAGCAGATCATTTAACCTACTATCTGAATTCAATTTAACACTCCACAGTTTTTGTAGTAACCCATATAACTGCACGAAAGCTATTTCACTGAAAGAGGTCATTCATGTCTGTATCAACTGAATAAACTAGCTACCTGTTCTTATCCCATTTTCCAGCAACTGGCCCACAGTTTTGAAGGTTTCTACATCACAGGGGAAGATCCAAGTTCCCTTTACATGAGGTAAGGGCGGTCTCCTCAAGCCAACAACCAAACTGGGCAGTGAATTCCAGACACACCATCATCTTTTCAATGAAATGGTAGGCCTCATGTCCTCGATAATCCTTCCAACATGTACACAATTGCATCACTGAGGAGCATGAGGCCCTCAGAGATCATCCTGCAATGTAAAGAACAAATTTGGTTGGGGTGAAACATTGACCTAGTTGGCCATAATCACCGGCAGGATTCCGTAAACCACATTTAACAGTGAGACCGGTCTTCAGTCGCTCCCTGTCCCGCTTCTAATTGTAAATGAGAGGGATGATAACTTTCTTGTAGGATTCACAATGGCTACATTATCGAAGCATAATATTGTCTGCTTCCAGCAGGAACAGGCCAATGAAGTGCCACAGAGTTGGAAACAACTCAGGTGTAACCCATTACTTCTGAAAATTGTACTCTTTCTAAGGGCCTGACGACCTTGGGCAGCTCTTCCAGAGGCAAATGCTGACACAGCCTCTCCCGTCTGTTGTCGTCTCACACCTCCATAATAGAAGAGATGAACAACTGGGAGGTCGCACTGTCTGTGCACATTGTATCATATAGACTGGCATGAAATGATTTGTTCATCCGCAGGGCGCTTCTCCCCGTTTAATCCAGACTCATCTGACAGTTATCCCCAAGGTCTGGCTTCATAAGAAAGAAAGGTCGTTTGGTCTGTTTCTTTTATCACAAGTTGTCTCAAAGGCCACAGGTTATTCTCAGCAAGCAGTTTCCAGTTCAAAGCTCGGAGCACTTTTTATTAAAATAATGCAAATAACAAAAATACAATCAGCTCTGATGCACAAAAATATTTGTGCGATACAAACAGTTCCAACACTTACCAATTCATAATGTATATTATACATTTAAATATGAAAGAATGAGTATGTGAATGACTTGCAGAAAGAAAGTAAATGTCCTTTTGCCAAATTCGTAGATAACACAAAAATAGGTGGGAAGACCAGTTGGTACATCGCACGTGCTTTCCTGGTTACGGGGATGATGGTGGTCTTCGTGAAGAAGATGGGGCCTTAGCCTTGTGGGATGAAGAGGTAGAGGATATTGGTGAATACCTCAGCCAGTTGGTCCCTACAGGATCAAAGTGCACGGCCAGGGAATCCATCCAGGCCCGTTGCTTTCCTTGTGTTGATACTAAGGAAGACCACTCTGACATGTGCAGTGGTGAACGAGGCAACAGATGTGTCTGGGGCTGTTGGGCAATGCGCCACTGCGCCACTGGCAATCTGCTCAACCCGAGCAGAGAAAGCATTGAACGCCTTAAGGAGCGGAATGTCTTTGTCCGCTATCTTGCTCTGCTTCATTTTGCATCTTGTAATATTATTTAGTCCTTGCCATAGGTAGCGGGAATTTGTTTGATAGGTACTGACCTCTCATGTGGTCTACTACTCTCTCAGCGTCCCCGATTGCCCTGTGGAGATTAGGTCTGGATTCCCTGCACAGGTCTGGCTCTTCCCACGTGAATGTTGCTCGTCTGGTCTTCAGTTTAGAGTGGATATTGTGGCTCACCGATGGTCTATGCTTGGGGAACTCTCCAATTGACTTCTTCAATCCAACCTTCCATACATTTTTCAAAGATGTCCATGACGGTGGTGGTTACTCACGCAGGGTTACTGCTGAGTACTTGAACACGGTCCAGTCCATAAATTCCAAACTGTCACAGAGACTGTCATTCACAGCCTCAGGTCAGCGTTGACCTGCCTTCTGTGAAGTGTCCTCCCGCTTCAGCTTCGGCTTGTAAGCTCTTTTGACATGTAGGAGAAACTAGGACCTGAGGGTACAGCCTCAGTGTGAAGTGACCACCTTTGGAAGCGAGTTGAGAATAAACGTCTTCAGCCAAAGGGTGGTTAATTGATGGAAATCATTGCCGCAGATAGCTGTGGAGATCCGGATATTGAATGTGTGATGATGCTGTTACTCTAACAAGATTGTGTTATTCTTGTTTTGTTGTTCTTACAGTGTTTGCAAATGCAGCGGTTCTGGGGTTCCTAGTTTGAATTGTGTTAACGGGCTAGTTTCATAATATCTAACAGAGACTGCCCCAGCAAAATGCTTCATAGAGTCAAAAAATACAATGGAAGTGGAGTGACGAATTCTCCCAGCTCAGCTTTTCTCTGTATGATTTAGTTTGATTTGGTATGGATGTTAGCAACCAGTCAGTTTTTTTTTAGGTTGATGGCAAAAGAAACAGCTACAAGGAAGAAGTTGTTTCATGCTGAATCTCTCCCTGACATCTCTCCTGTAAGACCCTGTGTTTGATTTGACCCGTTTTGACATGTGGTGCTGAGCAGGATTATTGCAGGAATTTGGAGATATCATTAATTTGGCATCATCTGTTGGGTTTTCTGTTAGGTTAATGTATTCGTTATGTTCTCCATTTTTTGTGTTCTATTCAGTAATCTGAAAATAAATCCTGTTTTATTTATAACCGACGAATGCTGATCAGCTCCATCACTCCCAGAATATCCAAACTACACTTGCTCAAAGCAAGTAGAAAAGTTAGGGTCTCGGCTACCATTCTGTAGCCGAAAGTATTGGGGAGAAGGCAGAAGAATAGAATAGAAAAAACAGATCCTCCATGTTGAAATAACAGAGCTGACTCGATGGGATGATTGGAGTAATTCCGCTCCTGCATTGTTTAGCTTAATGATCCAATGTGTAACATTATTTATAAAGGGACGCAAACACCTTCAACAAGAA
The DNA here is from genome assembly GCF_020745735.1 of Hemiscyllium ocellatum. NCBI lineage: Eukaryota > Metazoa > Chordata > Chondrichthyes > Orectolobiformes > Hemiscylliidae > Hemiscyllium > Hemiscyllium ocellatum. Next base: position 14,741,705 of record NC_083440.1, on the reverse strand, counting down.
AATAATATTTATAAATTACATGCTGAAAAATGTGTTGTTGGAAAAGCGCAGCAGGTCAGGCAGCATCAAAGGAACAGGAGAATCGACATTTCGGGCATAAGCCCTGCTTCAGGAATGAGGAGGGTGTGCCAAGCAGGCGAAGATAAGAGGTAGGGAGGGCTCCCCCTCCCTCACAGCCACAGATAGAGGAAATTAAAATTATCAAAGTTCAGCAGACTTACTAACAGCAATGTGTCAAAGGATTTCTGGCTGTATCTATGTCTGACGTGGTCAATGTGAGAAAAATACTCAGAGACCGCGAAGGAGAGACAGAGAGAGAGAGGGATAGAGAGACGAAGAAGGATAGTAATAGAGGGTGGCAGAGAGACAGTCAGAAAAACGGGCAGAGAGAGAGGGGGAAAGCGATACAGATAGGAAGAGTCACATTGAGTGAGACAGACAGAGAGACAGCCAGAAACTTAGCAAGAAGTTGAGAGATTAGGGACAATGCGATAGAGGAGGAGAGGAACAAAGATAGATGGAACGAGGCAGAGAGAGAGAAAGCAATATCCTTGTGAAGGATGTCGACTTTAAGTGGACTCAATTATTTCTTTCAATCTGCATCTCCAATATCCAATTCAGATGAGGAAATCACCAGCACCTGGAACCTTTCCTTGCTGTAATGAAATGTTTATTGCGAGCAGAACAGAGAGTCTTACAATCGTCATGGTGCAGAAACGGCTGTTTCTGTCCCACCCCTCCACCCCTGCAGGGGAAAAGCACAGAGCCCTGCTGCTGGCCTTTAACACTCATCCAAACGGCAGTCTGCGAAGACCCAATGTTCCAGCTGAAGACATCACTCACAGCCAGTCCATTATTTAGAATCATTCCTCCTGCCTCTTTCCATCATCTGTCCATCGGAAGTGAAGAGTTTATGTAAACAATTGCTGCACCGCACTCCTGAACTTCGCTCTGAACTTGGGCAGAGCCATTGCATAAAATAATGTGTTCGTGCTGCAGCTTATATCCTTCAGCAATTCTCCGGCCCACGTGAACTTGATCAGACGCCAGTTCCACCAACGATGTGCGTCTTTAATACGAAAGTAGAGGATGTTGGCACTGTACACTGCCCACAGAAGTATGAGGCTGATGGACATGGCGAGGAGGGAAATCACTCCAGCTCTCCAAATCTGTATCTTTGTGACTCTCTCCCTTCTTCTGACACCTCAGGCTCTTCCGGACTCGACTGGCAATTAAAATGTACCTGACCATCAGAATGTTCATCAACAGAATTAACACGAATGGAATGAAAGGGGTGAAAATCATATCAAACCACATAAATCCCAGCCACCTGGGATCAGTAAAATAACTTTACTTTATCTGGCAATACCTAGGAACAGTGTTAACTATTGACCCAGGTTTAATCCGAAAATAGAAGGGAATGTTTTTTATACAGACCAGAATGAAAGTTGCAGCCAGAGCCACAGCCAAGGCTTTTTCTGTCCAATATTTTCTCTTCAGTTTCAGGCAGCAAATGGCCACATAACGATCAATGGAGAAAAGAAGAGTGAACCAGACAGAACAGTCTGTGGCAATACGCACCAGGACAAAGATAGTTCTGCACACAGGGGTGATGATGAGGAAACAGCCTTGGCAGTAAAGTTCTTTCCATCGCCACACAATGATCTTCATAAGAATGAACAGTAGATCCGACATTGCCATAGCCAATAGGCAGCGGGTTGTGCAGTTAGAGAGGCCACACTTCCCCCTTGAGAAAACCAAAATCAGCACGAATATAACTGAAAGAGACAGAATATAAAATACAAATCGGAAGTCACTGATCAATCATTGTCCATGTCTGCCAAGAGAGCAATAGACGATCTTCAAATCTAAATTGAACAAGGAATTGGCAGATGGCAAAAGGACATAATTTTTAAAGTGACTTGTAGAAGGTTTGGAGGACATTTGAGAAGAAAGGCTTTCACCCAGGTAATGTGTGGGTTCTAATAATTCAGTGCTTGGTAGGGTTGCTGATGTAGGAAATGTTGCAAACTTTGACAGCCATCTGGGACGAGACCTAATATAGTCCAGCCTTGATAGCACAGGCTTGATGCCCAGTCAGATTCCACAATTCTAAGAATTATATCTGGGAAGCTGGTTGTGAAGTGAAACATTTTTCAAAAAATAAATAAAAGAGCCATGGATACCAGAAATATGAAACTAAAACAGATGCAGATGTGAAACTCAACAGGTGTGGCATCTGTGGAGAGAGAATTGGAGTTAATGCAATTATTCTACATCATAACATCTTCCTCGGAATATTTCTCAAGTAATTCAAAACAATAACTCAGTTTTCTCCTTGCACACGGCCCTATAATTGAAAAAAAACGACAGTATTTGTTTAACTGCTGTTAGCATGCTGGGCGGAGATAGTGTCAAAGAAGTGCAGAGCAGGGAAACAGACCCATTGGTTCAACTCATCATGGTTGACCAGATATTCTGTAATAATGTCATCCCATTTGCCCCCATATGCCTCTAATTTACCATAATTTACCCATCTGGTTAATTTTGAAATGTTGCAATTGTACCAGTCTCCACCACTTTCTCTGGCAGTTCATTCTATACATGCTCCACTCGTTGCATGCGAAAGATTTTCCATTCTGTACCTTTAACATCCTGTGAGCCTGAACTTATGCTCTCTACCTCTGGACTCCCCAACCCCAGAGTAAAATGTGTTTGTCTATTTATCCTTTCCATACCCCTCATGATTTTAAAAAACTTCTATAAGATCACCCCTCAGCCTCCAACGCTCCACTAAAAACAGACCCAGCCTATTCAGACTTTCGCTGTTACTCAAACCATCCCAACCTGGCAACATCTTTCTAAATTTCTTATGAACCCCTTCATGTTTCACACCATCCTTCTGACAGGAGGGCGACCAGAATTGCACTCACTTTTTCCAAAAGTGGACAGCCAATGTCCTGTCTGGCCGCAACATGACCTCACAACTCCTATAATCAATGCTCTGAAAAATAATGGAGTACATAACAAACACTTTCTTCACTATCCAATCTACCAAAGACTCCACTTTCAAGGAACCATGAAACTGCACTTCAAGTATCTCCACAATCTTCACACACACAGGCTGCCATGCTGATCTTTGAGGGGTCTTCTTCTCTCCTCAGCTACCCTTTCATCCTGAAGCATTTATGAAACCCCTTGGAATCTCCCTAACCGTTTTTTTTTGCCAAAGCGGCCATATGTCCCCTTGACTTCCCTCTTAATTATACTCCTATTGCCTTTATACTCTTCTCAGGATTGACTCGATCTCTGCTGTTTATACCTGACGGATGCTTCCTTCTTTTTCTTAACCAAAATCTAGACCTCCCAGACGTACCCTTCAACGCAACAGGAACCTACACTTTCTGGACTCCCGTCTTCACTTGTCCCCTACTGCGAATCCTCTTGCAAGGATGCCTGCCTCTGTATTTCTTTCTTACAGTGTCTCTGTCCTGCAACTTTAAGCTGCCAGTCCTGTCTATCACTGAACCACATCTGTGTTATTGCGATGACATCACATGTTTAAAACGATGCCCTCAGATCACCTGCCTTCCCTGTTGGGCATCTTGTGCAGAAATAAATATAATTTAGTTTGTCAGTCCTGACTTATTCTCTGCTTTGAACCTGCCTGCCCTGATGATTGGAAGAACTCCTTTTCACAACTGAATCAGTTTCAGACTGATTTCTTTCCTCATTATCTCCCTGGCCACACCACACCAGCACGCATACACACCCCACCCCCCACCCCACCACCACCACCATCTCTGAAACCCGAATCTAACATTACAAGTTTCAATATTCCTGAGCATCTCGAGCAAATTTCCCTGCCATAAATGAGTTTTCTTCCAATTCAGCTGCAAACTGTCCTCGTTACTCAGGTCACTTCTTCCCCAAGAACTATTCCAATGATCCAAAAATGTGAACCTATCTAGCCTGCACCAGCTCCTCAGCCACGTATTTATCTGTTCTATCCTACTATTCCTAGATCCACTAGCTCTTGTCAACAAGGATAATCCAGATATGACGACCCTCAAGGACTCCTTTTTAATTCCTACCTAACTTCTTATATTCCCCCTTCAGAATTTAATCCTTTTTCCATTCTATGATTTTAGTTCCAATGCACACAATGACCTCCTGCTGGTTTCACTCCCAATAAGAATATTTTGCACGCTCTTCACGATATCCTTGATCCTGGCACCAAGAGGTAATAAGCACCCTTGGCTGCAGGAACGTTAGTCTGTGCCACTGACGAGAGAATCCCCTTTCATAATTTATCTCTTGGAACCTGACGTAATCCTCATTACATTTGAGCCAGTCTTGGTCCCAAAAACTTGGCTGTACGTGCTATATTCCCTAAGAGTCCATCACCCCTGCCATTTTGCAAAACAGCATACCTGTTTAAAATGGGTACAGCCACAAGAGACTCCTGCACTCTCTTCTACCTTTCCTTTAATAACTCATCTACTGGATGGTCCTGCTTTTGTTCTCTCTTCCTGTAGCTGCCATCCATCAGGCTCCCGAGCTCCTGAAAATTCCTCATTGCCTCCAACTACTGCTCCAACCGATCTATGAAATCTGATAGAAAACACAACAAAACATATTTACTGTAGACAGAATCATCAGTAACATGGAAACTCTCCCGAATCTCCCACATCCGACAGGAAGAGTACATCACTCTACTGATGGCGATTTTTGCACCTCGATTATCTACAGGCCCAGGAAATACCATAGTCTTACTGGTTCAAAAGACACAGCTCAAAGCTGATATTGTGCTTGTCCTTTATATTTGCATTTTTTAATAAAGTGTCAGATCAAAAACAATTCACTCAAAATCATACAATATACACAAAAACAGTCAGCAAGATTACGCTTACAAACCATGCACTTAGCTGCTCCTGTGCTGTGAACTCTCCCACACAAGTCCCTCTATTTTTAAATTGTGTTGCTTTGATCTTTCGTTTCCTCAAATTTCCAAAGCAATGCAATAGCTCAGAAAACGATAATTTATATTCCAGAATTTTGTGTACTTCACCACCTGAAATAATTTAAATAAGGATCAGCTCTCACAGCCACAATCGTTTCCCTTTCTCCAATTGGGATTACCTGGAATCGTCTGGTCACTATATAACAAAAGCATGATTTGTTGCACTTGAGCAGATGTGATTGTTTGACGGGCAATGACAACAGAGCTGAAAAAGTTTGCGTCATCATTAAAGGTGCAAATCACGATCTGACCCTTCTTTGAGATGACAAACTGAAGATCTGTTAACTCACGGAATTCCTCATAGTTTATATTGGAAAGTGAACAATTCCTTGTCAAGTTTCGGAAATGTTCTAATTTGGCTTGTAAATTCAATCAGCAAATAATGTGAAATGCAAATGGGGAACTTTGAACTTTTTATTGCATTTCCTGCATTATCTGAAGCAAATCGTTTTGGAATGTGCTTATTGATATTTTATGAATAAGCTACACAATGCAAAACAGAACAGACATCTCACTACTGCATTTACTGAATGGCAGCTCCAATCCATTGTAGAATAAAATATAGTATGATAAAATCATACTATAATCATGTCGGGGCAATTAACGTTTAAATTGATAAGCTGAGTACTAGCAGTGCATCGACAGTACAGGATTTCCTAACACTTCTTTTATAAAAGCTTTCCATTATAATGAGACAACTAAACAACGTAATGTTTATTAAACTATTGAATTGATACATTCTTATGTTTGAACCTCAGTTAATATTCTTCCTCCCCATGTAAAGTTGCTATTTACATTAGAAGAAGTATGAACCCATAAACACTTCTACAGCGACCGACTGGAAGGTAGCCACAGCCCTCTGGAATTCACTTTAGCAATCCACAGTGTTCCAATGCTTGAAATGGACAATATAGAAACAGGCCGTTAAACCGCACCCTACCACACAAGCGAATTCACTTTAGCACTCCTCAGTCTTTCTACAACCCCATGGAAATGTATGAAAGTCATGCACTGAAGCAGGTCATTCAAGTCTGCTTCAATTGATAAATTAACTCCCTGTGCTGATCCCACTTTCCAGCAGCTGGTCCACAGCATTGAATATTTCTACACTTCAGCCGCAGTTGGAAGTTTCATTTAAATGAGTTGAAGTTTGTCACCTCAAGCCACCATTAAATCTCGGCAGTGAATTCCAGTCGCACCATCACCTTCTCAACAAAATCGTAGTCCTCATGTCATTCATAATCCTCCCATCAATTCTGTTCACTCTGCGTTTCCTGGTCAATGGTTCTGCGTTCGGGGAGATATGTTCCTAATACACAGACTGATGATTTTGTGCATCCCAATCATGACAAATGTCATGCACCTCTATTCGTGGAACATGACACTACCTAGGCAACTTTCCTCCATGATGCAGTAATTTCCACTTACTAACACCATTGTTTTCAATCTCGTCTGTACTCTCCTTATAGCAATTCTGTCCTCACTGCTTGGTGATGACAACACGTTCAGGCTGCATCCGAGGAGCAGAAAATAAGCCCTGATGAAGGGCTTTTGCCCGAAGTATCGAATCTCCTGCTTCGGATGCTACATGACCTGCTGTGTTTTTCCAGCAACACACTCTCGACTCTGAACACCAGCATTTGCAGTACTCACTTTCTTCTCGGAGATGACCAGAACTTTGCACTGAACCGCATATGTGTGAGCCACCCAGTGTCTCATTTAGTTTCAGTGTTTCAGGTCTAGTCGGGGCGTGAGGGAATGTATTGTATGTAGGCTGTGGCTCAGAGTGAGAGTAGTAAATTTGTGAGGGGTAATATGGAATTACATCTGAACGTGGGTGTCTAATCAGGGTCTAGAGCACTTCATGGATCTGGAAGGATATTGTCGGGGCACTGTTGAGAGTGCATTGCTGGAAAAGCAACGCAGGTCAGGTAACATGCAAGGAGCAGGAAAATCGAATTTGGCTTGGAACGTCGATTTTCCTGCTCCTCGAATGCTGCCTGACCTGCTGTACTTTTCCAGCAATAAACTCTCAACTCTGATCTCCAGCATCTGCAGACCTCACTGTCTCATGGTTGTGGCATAACATCCTTGAAGTATGGGATTAGATTATCAATTCCTCAGGAGTGCGTCTAAGTATTTAATAGCCTCACTGCTATTCTGATACCTATTACAGAACAATCCAGATCATCGATAGAAACCCAGCTTAATGGATTTCAACCTCATTTGTATTGATTTTACAAAGTGATCTCTTGCTGAATCGTAAACACACAATGCTACAAATATTACCTCCACAACCAAACAGAAATTTCTTGCAAAACAAAATGACGACAAAATAGAATAAACTAAACTACGTACTTATAATGCACATTCAAAGGCAATGAACACAAAATAAATGCATAATTCCCATTAACCTCAAAACATAAAAGGATACAACGTCTCTATATCACACAAAACACGACTCCCAGTGCCGTTCCAAAAAAAAGCAACCCTCAAATAATACTCACACCAGGCTCCCAGTATCTGTCACTTCGTTAAATGACTTATGACTGCCATTTTTAAACTGGAACTGCAGTAAATTTCTATATGGAGCTCCCACATACCTGAATGTCAAAGTAATCAGCTTCAAACAATCTCTTCAGAACGTTTTTGTTTTGTGACAGCGCTTCTGCCTGCGACCAATCACAGGATTTTCAATTTACCAAAACTTTCCTTTCCTTCACCTGAGTGCTGATCTATGCATCCATTACGGCTCTTACAGGGATTAAAGAAAATGATGAAATGAAAGAAGTGAAAGTCATGCTTCCTCAGTTACGGCTTTCTTCTATAATCCCAAAATCCATATCTTTTAGAATTCATTAATATCATGCTCGATTGCAAGCATCAAAAGTAAACAAAGGTTCACTCGTGCACCAACCCAATCAGCCTGTTGTCAAATCCCAAACGTAATATTTAAAACAAATTTCTGTGATTACAGAAATCATTTTAAGGTAACCATTACATTCAGATGGTCACAGAATCCGATTGCTTATTCACTCATAAGAAACAGAAACAAACACAAACTAAATGATTGTGTACTCTTTACATAAAAATAGTACCGCATATAATTTTCAACGTGATTCATTTTTTTCATTCTTCGACATTCTCCTTGGTGTCAGATTTAAGTGGAGATGATTTCTGGAAGTTCCCAGAAGAGATGAATGATTTCCCAGGCAGTTCCTTCGGAATCTGCGATGTTTGGGATTCCAAGGGGTGTCCGTAATCTGAGACTAAATTACTGATCTTCTGCCGCTGTGTGACTTTTGGGCATAACATGCACATTCATCATTGTGAGTGGCAGAGTGAACCCACAGGTAATCCTCAGCCAGTTTCACAGAAATTAAATGCTGCATGGCACTTGCCAGGAATTGTTACAAATGGAAAGGTCGTGTAAAATATTGACCGTAAATGACCAAATGAGAACGTCATTTTCTGTCTGAATTTCTTTTTGCAGGAGATCTCTCTGTACTCAATACCGAGGAGATACAATCTCAAAGCCTTTCATTTATACCGGCTGACAATGCACGGGGGACTGTTACATCACAATGTGGTTGAATTCAATTATTATTTGGACAAACAGGTGACGGTAGGGACTTTACTCCCAGTTGTCATTGGGTATTATTGGAATTGACATTTACTGGATGATACAAATCTCAATCGGTTAATAGCAAACATTAAAAAATGCATTTCAAACAAAATCATAGAATATTTACAATGTGGAATCAGGCCATTCGGCCCATCGTGTCCATAGCGAACCTCAAAGTGTATCCCACCCAGAACATCTTGCTCGCTCTGTGAGGCAGCAGGGCTAATAACTGAACCATTCTGCCACCCTGTGTACCAGCTCTGAAACCCCAACACCATCTCAACAACACTGAAATCTCACTTTAATCAGGATTGTCCTTCTCCTGACTTTGATGATTTGGAATTTAAATTCCAGTTGTTGAATGTCTTTGTGAGAAATGTTCTCCTCAACACTGGGATGTGACTTCCCTGCTTATAAGCGGCTGTTCTCTGACAGGATGATAGATGGTTAATATCAATGACACATTGTCGTTTTTAATAAATCCCACATCGCGATAGAATTCCTCACATTGTGCGGATATAGCTGCTGAATAAAATATAACTTCTCCAATTCAGGCAATAATTGAAACAGCTAAAATGTATCCCCTCAAATATTACATAAGTTTAAATCAATACCGTTCCTTCTACCAGGATAACAGTGCTCTCGACATGTTTCAGAGCTGTCTCTGAGGCACACACGATCAGTGCAGCAGTATATGGGGATGTGGTATTCTCTGTTCACTGCAGTGTATTGCACATGTCCAGAGAAGAAACGTAAAGGATCTGACTGATCATGGAATGGAACAGGTTCAAGCGAGCTGGTGGAGTGAGGCCAGGGAGGGATCTGCACACACAAAGATGCAGATATGTCAAATTCTGGCAATATTTGAGTAGCTATCAATGTTGTTCATGAGACCTGTAGTGATAGTGAAATCGGACTTGGTGTGAGGACTGATAATGGACAGAAACCAGAGAGCAGGAATAAATGTGTCATCTTCATGTTGTCGCTCTGTTATTAGTGAGTGCGACAAGGATAATTTGTCCAGCCACAGCCATTTATAATCACTATTAATGACTGAGAGGATGGGATCATGTGTGAAATTTGTTGATAACACAGTGTTGTTTGGGTCTGTAAAAAGAAAGGACTAGGCAGGAACGCTGAACAGGGGAAAGACATTTGCTGTGAGTGAGAGGGCAGAAAATAGTCTGAGCAATATAATGTAGAGAATTGGGAGGCAGCGTTCATTCATTTCAGTTTAGAATCCAGGATTGTATATTTTCTCAACAATGCCAAGCGATGAGAACGTCACAGAATAATTTCAGTATAACTTGGGATCTGGGATTTTCTGGGTGTGGACAGAAGTGACGAGCCCGTGGTGTTGGTGCAAATTTACACGACAACGACTGGTTGCGAAATCACTCTTCAGATGCCGGCATCCTGTCATTAATCACCCTTTATTTACAAATTCATTGCCTTTGATAGCAGTCTTTCATTGATTCAGGTATTCAGCATCTCAATATTCTGGAAATTCGTCTTTATATTTCTAACAATGCTCCATGATTGTGTCATATTCAATCTGCTAATCTGCTTACTGTAGATCACTGCAGATGTAATATTGCAGAGAGTGAAATGATTGCACTGTGGTGTGCATAGTTGCTTTCTGAGTGTGGGGAGTGTGGAGTGTCTGAGCAATAACATGGCAGATGAAACATAAATAAATGCGATGTTAGCGATTTTGTTCGAGGAGAAATAAGCTGAAAGAGTTGTTGATACGTTATAGGGATTGAGAAGTTTAGAACACCAAAAGGGTCGCTCTCTGTCCCTGTTCCTGAGTCACTGGAAGCCAACGGGTCGGTGCAACAGGGTATAAGAAAGGCAAATGTTACTTTGGAGATAATCGACTTGAGTTCAGGAGGGATTGGTACAGGTCTGCAATTCCATGGAGACTGGACATACCCACTCGTGGTGGAGTAGCACAGTTTGGGTCTCTTCATCTGAGGAAGAGTACACTTGACATCGAAGCAGTGCAGCAGAGGACAAGAATTGACTACTTTTTTCAATGTAAAAATGCAGAAAGCTGAAGAACAAAGGGCCTTTGTGGGGACCGGGTGGGGGTAAGGGGGCCATTGAGATCCACCTGACTGATCTTATCATAATCACTACAGCTTTTCCCGCATTAAGCCTCTCACCTGCACCCCGCGAAATCAACACACTTCATTCCACTGTCTATATCTGTGTATATCTCTCCTCCTATTACTTCGAATTAAATCCTCTCCCTCTCCCCTTTTTGTTGATCTTTGCCTGCTCCACTGTATTCCATCTTCTTTCCATACCTCTCCATTTACCCCTCTCTCCATTACTTTATTTTAAATTATATCATCTTCTCCTGTATTTAACCATATCCTTGCTCAATTTTTTAAAAAAAGTCCTATTACATTCTATTTAATCCCCTCCTTAATACTGTTAGTTTAATCATTTCCAAATTATTCGCTCGTGAATTGTCAATTGTCTATCTATTGCAATCTTTAACGCCGTCTCTATTTAACTCTCACTGTTCCACTGTGCTCTTCAGTTATTGTTCCCCAAATATATAATTTGAAATCAGATGACCCTGCCTATTTATTTCCTAAAACCGCTAACATGTGCCTGATACTGTGTGCAACTGCCCCTCCAGAAGACACTGGGACAGCAGATCCATCCCAAAGCACAGGTGGAGCTCAGCATTCATACCATATCGTCAGACACAGCGTTGCTGACGATTAGGAGACAGGCACAGCTTCAACACACACTGATGTTCATCGATAAACAGGAACAGCTCCAATACAGAACAATATTTATTTACAAACATGAACAGTTCCATTACAGTGCAGTATACATAAACACAAACAGTTCCAATACATGACAATACTGATGCACTCATAAACAAATCCAAAGAACGATATTTTATCTATTAACTTGTACAGTTGCAATGCATGACAATGTTTGAATATCATCTGCAAAGGTTCCAAGACGCAAAAATATTTATGACAAAGCGTGAACAGCTCGATTGACATGTAGGAGAAACTAACACCTGAGGCCATGGCCTCAGAGTGAAGTGACAACCTTTAGAAGTGAGTTGAGAATGAATTTCTTCAGCCATAGGGTTGTTAATTGATGGAAATCATTGCCGGAGATGGCTGTGGAGATCAGGATATTGAATGTGTGATGATGCTGTTCCGCTACCAAGTTTGTGATATCCTTGTGTTTTTTTTCTTACAATGTTTGCAAATGCAACGGTTCTGGGCTTTCAAGTTTGGTCGTGTTGTCGGGCGAATTTCACGATACCTAACAGAGACTGTGTCAGCAAAATGCTTCATAAAGTCAAAAAAAAGGCAATGGAAAGTGGAGTGGCGAATTCTCCCAGCTCAGCTTTTCTCTGATCTGGTTTTGTTTGGTTTGGTTTGCAAACAGTTGCAAAAGGAACAGCGACAGGGAAGAAGTTGTTTCATGCTGAACCTCTCCCTGACACCTCTCCTGTAAGATCCGGTGTTTAATTTGACCCATTTTGACATGTGTTGCTGTGCAGGATTGTTGCAGGAATTTGGAGATATCATTAATTTGGCACCATCTCTTGCTTTTTCAGTTAGGTTAATGCATTCTGTGTTATATTCTCTTTTGTTTGTGTTCTACTCTGTAATCTAAAAATATATCCTGTTTTATTTAAAACCGAGGAATCCTAATCAGCTCCATCACTTCTGGAATGTCCACTCCACACTTGCTCAAAGCAAGTAGAAGAGTTAAGGTCTAGGCTACCATCTTGACATGTTTTGAGAGGGTCTAATCTGCTCCTGAACAACTGTATTAACAATAGTGATATATGGGTTCCTGATTGTGAAGATAATAAAAAGTTATAGGTAGAAGGCAGAAGAATAGAATTGAAAAACAGATTCTCCATGATCAAATGGCAAAGCTGAGTCGACGGGCTGAATGGACTAATTCCGCAATGTATAGCCTCATGATCCAATTTGTAACGCTATTTATAGCGGGACACAAAAACCTTCAACAAGAAAACAATATTTATAAATTGCATCCTTGGTTCAATCTGGACAAAAGAATTGGCATCCTTCCTTTCACTGAATATTACTCTGTCTTGATTCGTTCATTAAAGTCAGGTCCTTGAAGTGAAGCAACAGTTCAGCTCTTAGAGTGCAGGAGATACCGATACTGATATTTAGATATTTCCCAGGTTGCCAGAAATATGCCATTGAGAGCACTCTGTGCATCATGACCTGCTGTAGGGTTCACTTGTCATTTTTCAGGAAAGGGAGTCTTATGATCAGACAGAGGCAAAAACACACCCAGAGGAAGGAAAAACACACCCACACGATCGTACACACACATGCACACAAACACACACACACACACGCACGCACACACACACACATACACACACACGGAAATACAGTCAAAGTGAGATATAGGAACATACTGATAAACAAAAACACACCAACACACATGCAACTCACGCAAGTGCACATTCGCACAATAAGACAATCAAATTGAAATGTCAGAACACACCTTTACAAAGATACAAGAACATTATCACACCCTCACAACACACGCAGGAATACAAAAGGGTTACACCCCTCACATACGTGCACGTGCTCGTAGAGAGCCAGAAAAACAGACATAATGTGACACAAAGAAGCACGTCTATGCACGGACAGATTGCACACACATCCACAGACACAAGAATGCAGTCATATTGAGAGAGATGAACAAATCTACACACACACACATGCACGCGCGCTTTCACGCACACAAACGCACGCTCACAAGTACAGACAGACTGACAGCGGAAGAAACACACCTATGTGCACACCAAAAGCACACCATGTCCGTACACACAGAAATGCATTCATACTGAGATATAGGAACACATCCCAACACAGACACAGAATCACAGCCACACCCCTACACTCATGTACAAACGAACTCAGAGTAAGAGATATCCCACACCAATCTGCAAGAACTGACAGAAACGTGTGAAACATTCACTCATTCAAACACAGTTAATGAACGATAACACCAATGAGATATAGACAGAGAGAGACACACAAGAACAAACAGTGATATACCCACAGAGATGCACAGAATGATCTTGCTGGGAGCACAGAAAGATCTTAACACATGGACAGACAGTCTAACACAGTCTGAACAACTCACTCACCAGCTTAAACAAAAGCATAGCCAGGCAGAGACACACACCACACTCCCACAATAATACACTGACACTCAAAGGCAGACACACATAGAGTCACAGAACTATCATGAAATGCTGACAGTAACAGCCACACACTGTGACACACCCAAAACCACACAGTCTTGCGACTCTAATCCCCCCCACACAGGTACAAGCACACCAGATGTGGGCGGCATGGTGGCACAGTGGTTAGCACTGCTGCCTCACAGCACCTGAGACCCGGGTTCAATTCCCGCCTCAGGCGACTGACTGTGTGGAGTTTGCACGTTCTCCCCGTGTCTGCGTGGGTTTCCTCCGGGTGCTCCGGTTTCCTCCCACAGTCCAAAGATGTGCGGGTCAGGTGAATTGGCCATGCTAAGTTGCCCGTAGTGTTAGGTAAGGGGTAAATGTAGGGGTATGGGTGGGTTTCGCTTCGGCGGGTCGGTGTGGACTTGTTGGGCCGAAGGGCCTGTTTCCACACTGTAAATCTAATCTAATCTAATCTAATCAGATACATATGTTCAAAACTTACACAGATACACAAGCACACAGGCACAGTTACATACACCCACATAAAAAACTCTCCTTCACAGAAATACTCTCAGACAGACTGAACAACATTCCCAGACACATAAACAAATGAATGTGAAGTCACAGAAATATTTCCTAATACACACAAAGGGAAACCCACACGCAGATGTATAAACACAGTCATAATGGGTCACACTCAGGGACGACAAAAACAGAAAGACACTCGCACACTGTGTGAGATCCCCACAAAGGGAAAGAGGACCCCGCCCCAACACAGAGACACATGAACACACTCGCAAACTGAACGGAAACACATGAACACACCTCCCTCACAGCCACAGGGAGAGAAAATTGAAAGGATCAAAGTTAAGGAGACTTACTAACATCAATGTGTCGAAAGGATTGCTGGCTGTATCTTTGTCTGACGTGGTCTATGTGAGAAAAAATACACAGAGAGCGCGAAGGGGAGACAGATAGTGAGGGAAAGAGAGACAAAGAAGAATAGGCATCGAGGGTGACAGAGAGACAAACAGACAGAGAGAGAGAGAGAGAGAGAGAGAGAAGGGAAACGATACAGATAGGGAGGGTAACACAGAGTGAGACAAACAGGTGGATAGAGAGAAACTGAGCAAGAAGCTGAGAGACTGGGGATAGTACGAGAGAGGAGGAGAGGAAAAAAGATAGACAGAAAGAAGCAGAGAGAGAGAAAGCAATATCCTTGTTAAGGATGTTGACAGGAGGTTAACTAAAAAAAATCTCAATGTGCATCTCCCATAGCCAATTGAGATGAGGAATCAACAGCTCCTGGAGCATTTCCTTGCTGTAATGAAGTGTTTATTGAGAGCCGAAAATAGATAGTCTGACAATCTTCGTGGTGCTGGAACGGCTGTTTCTTTCCTTCCGCCTCCTCCCCTGAATGGAAAAGGCAGAGACCCCTCCTGCTGGCTTTTCCCACTTATCCAAAGGGCAATCTGGGAAGACACAATGTTCGAGTTTAACACATCACTCACAGCCAGACCATCATTTAGAATTACTCGTCCAGCCTCTTTCTATCATCTTTCCATCGTAAGTGAATTATGCATGTGACCAATTGCTGCATCGTATTCCTGAACTTCGCTCTGAATTTGGGCAGAGTCGTTGCACAAAGTAATGTGTTTGTGCTGCTGCTTAAATCCTTCAGCTATTCTCCAGCCCACGTGAACTTGATCAGATGCCAGTTACACCAACGATGTGCTTCTTTAATGCGAAAGTAAAAGATGTTGGCACTGTACACTACTCACAGACGTATGAGGATGATGGATATAGCGAGGAGGGAAATTACCGACTTCCTCCGGCTCTGCATATCTGTGTATTTGTGACTCTCTCCCTTCCTCTGACTCCTCAGGTTCTTCTGGACTCGACTGGCCATTAAAATATATCTGACCATCAGAATGTTCATTAACGGAATTAACACGAATGGAATGGAAGGGGCTAACATTATATCAAACCACTTAAATCCCAGCGACCTGAGATCAATAAAATAACTTGACTTTATCTGGCAAAATGTCAGAACATTGCCAACCTTCCATGCAGTTTTTTTCCAAAAATAGAAAGGAATGTTTTTTGAACAGAGCAGAATGCAAGTTGCAGCCAGAGCTATAGCCTAGGCTTTCTCTGTCCCGTATTTTCTCATCAGTTTCAGGCAGCAAATGACCACAAAACTATCAAAGAAGAAAAGAAGAGTGAACCAGACGTAACAGTGCGTGGCAACAAGCATCAGGACAAAGACAGTTCTGCACACAGTGGCGATGGTGAGGAAACAGCCTTGGAAGCAAAGAGCTTTCCACTACCATAGCATGCTCTTCGTGAGAATGAACAGTAGATCCGATATTGCTATAGCCAACAGGCAGCGGGTGGTACAGTTAGAGAGGCAACACTTTTATCGTGAACGAAGCAAAATCAGCAGGAAATTAACTGAAAGAGACAAAATGCAAAACAGAAATCAGAAGTTGCTGATCAAATATTGTACATGTCTGCCCAGAGAGCAATGGAAGATCTTCATATCTAACTTGGATGGGCAATTGACAGATGGCAAAAGGGCATAACTTTTAAGGTGAATCGTAAAATGCTATTTGAGAAAACGATTTTCACACAAATAGTGATGTGGTTTCTCATAATTCAGTGCTTGGGAGTGTTATTGATTTACGAAACGTCACAAACTTTGACAGCTACCTGGGACGAGACCAAATATTGTCTCGCCTTGATAGCACAAGCTTGATGTAACGACAGACCACTTCAGTACAGTTAGATTCCACAATTCTAAGAATTACATCTGGGAAGTAGGTTGGGAAGGTGAAACATTTTTATAAAATGAATAAAAGAGTTATGGATACCAGAAATGTGAAAATAAATCAAAAGTAGCTGGTGAAACTCAACAAGTGTGGCAGCATCTGTTGAGAGAGAATTAGGGTTAATGCAATTATTCTTCATCAGAACACCTTCCTCTGAACATTTCTCAAGGAATTCAAAACATCAACTCGGTTTTCTCCTCGCACAAGTCCCTGTCATTGAAAACAAACGACGGGGATTGATTTCCAAAATGGAATTTAGATTCATAGTGTTGGTATTCATCTACAATGAAATATTTGTTAGACTGCTGTTTGCATGCTGGGCGGAGATCGTGTCAAAGAAATGTAGAATAAGGAAATAGACCCATTGGTCCAAATCGTCATGGTTGACCATGTATTCTGTAATAATATCATCCCATTTGCTACCATATCACTTTAATCCTTTCCCATAATTTTCCCATTCTCTTAACTTTGAAATGTTGCAATTGTACCAGTCACCACCACTTCCTCTGACAGTTCATTCGATCCATGCACCACTCTTTGCATGAGAAAGATTTTCCATTCGGTACCTTTTACATCCTGTGACCCAGAACCTATGCTCTCTACCTCTGGACTCACCAAACTCAGAGGGAAATGTGTTTGTCTATTTATCCTTTCCATACTCCTCATGATTTTACAAACTTGTATGATCACCCCTCAGCCTCCAATGCTCCATTAAAAACAGACCCAGCCTATTCAGCCTTTCCCTGTCACTCAAACCATCCTAACAACCTTCTATATTTCTTATGAACCCTTTCATGTTTCACAGCATCCGTCTGCCGGAGGGCGACCAGAATTGCACACACTTTTTCCAAAAGTGGACTGTCCAATGTCCTGTCTGCCCACAACATGACCTCACAATTCCTATAATCAAGGCTCTGAACAATAATAGAGCACATAGCAACTACCTTCTTCACTATCCTATCTACCGAAGACTCCACTTTCAAGGAACTAAGAAACTGCAATCCAAGGTCTCTTTGTTCAGTAACACTCCACAGGATCTTGCTGTTAAGTGGACAGGTCCTTCCCTGATTTGCTGTTCCAAAATGCAGTATCAGCCATTTATAAACTCCATCTGCAACTGCTCGGACCATTGGCCTATCTGATCAATATCCAGTTGTACACTGAGGTAACTTACTTCGCTATCTACAACACTTCCAATTTTCGTGACATTTCCAAACTTAGTAACCATACCTCCCATATTAACATCGAAATCATTTACATAAACGACACAAAGCAGTGATAAAGTGCCCATCCTATTGAGACAACACTGCTCACAGGCCTCCAGTCTGAAAAGCGACTCACTCTAACCATACTCGATCTTCTACTTTCGAGTGAGTTCTGCGTCCAAATAGCTTGTTCTCCCTCTGTTGCATGTGGTATAACCTTACTGACAGTCTATTATGAGGAACATTGTCAAACACCTTGCTGAAGTCCATTTGGATCACATCCAACACTCTGCCCTCATCAAACCTCTTCGTTACTTCTTTAAAAAGCCCAATCTAGTTCCTAAGGCATGATTTTCCACATGCAAAACCATGTTGACAACCACTAATTAGTCCTTGCCTATCCAAATACAGGGTACATGTAAATCCTGGCGATCAGGATCTGCCTCAAACACCTAGCCCCCCACCAATGTTAGACTTATCTGTCTATAGTTCGCAGAGTTTCCTCACCACCTTTCTTAAATAGCGGCACAGACGAGACAACCTCCCATCTTCAACATCTCACCTGTGATGATTAGTTATACAGTGTCTCAACAAGGGTCCTGCAATCATATCCCTAGCTTCCCACAGATAAGATCCTTGAGATTTATCAAATTTGATGCATTATTTGACAGCGAGCACATCTTGCTCTGTAATATGTACATTTTTCAAAATGGCACCATATATTTCCCAACATTGTATATATTCCAGGTCTTACTCCACAATGAACAATGATAAACAATACTCGTTTAGTATCTCCGCCATCTTCAGCAGATCAACACACAGGCTGCCTTGCTGATCTTTGAGGGGTTTTCTTCTCTCCTCAGGTACCCTTTCATTCCTTTCATCCCTACACTGAATAATGTTTCAGACCCAGTCAATGTTAGGAAATTTAAAAATCCCCTACAATCATCACGCTAATATTCTGACAAATAACTGAGATCCCCTTGCAAATCTTTAACTCAATTTCCCACTGAGTATGGGGACTCTCCAGTGCAATCCCAACAAAGTAATCGCCAGTTCTTAATTCTCAATTACACAAAATAACCTCCCCGGATGTATTCCCGGTAATATCATCCCAACATTCAGCCGTCATGTTAACCTTTGTCAAAAGCAACTCCTCTCTTCCCTTGTCATTGGCATTTCTTCCCTACAGCATTTCTGTCGTGCAACTTTAAGCTGTCAGTCTTGCCTATCACTGAACCACATATTTGTTATTACGCATGATATCACAATCCCATGTTCCTAACGATGCCCTCAGATCAAATGCCTTCCCTGTTAGACATCTTGTGTCAGAATAAATATAATTTAGTTTGTCAGTCCTGTCTCATTCTCTGCTTTGAAACTGCTTGCGCTGATGATTGGACGTGCTCCTTTTCACAACTGTGTCAGTCTCAGACTGATTTCTTTCCTCACTATTTCCCTGGCCACACCACACCATCACCCACACTCCCCATTATCTCTGCATCCTCCACTCCAACATTACTCGTTTCAGTATTTCTGAGCACCTTGATCAAATTTCCCTGCCAGTAAATATGCTTTCTTCGAATTCAGGTGCAACCTGTCTTCATTATTCAGGTCACTTCTCCCCCAAGAAATATTCCAATGATCCAAAAATGTAAACCCATCTACCCTGCACCAACTACTCAGCCGCGCATTCATCTGCTCTATCCTCTTCTTCCTAGACTCACTAGTTCTTGTCAACAAGGATAATCCAGATACTACGACCCTCAAGGACCTCCTTTTAATATCCTGCCTAACTTCTTATGTTCTACCTTCAGAATCTCATCCTTTTTAGACAACAGACAATAGGTGCAGCAGTAGGCCATTCTGCCCTTCGAGCCTGCACCACCATTCAATATGATCATGGCTTAATCAGTATCCTGTTCCTGCCTTATCTCCATAACCCGTGATTCCACTAACCTCCTATGTGGGACTTTATCAAAAGTTTTCTGAAAGTCCAGGTACACTACATCTACTGGATCTCTCTCATCCATCTTCAGAGTTACATACTCAAAACATTCCAGAAGATTAGTCAAGCATAATTTCCCCTTCATAAATCCATGCTGACTCTGACCTATCCTGTTACTACTATCCAGATGTGTCGTAATTTCATCCTTTATTACAGACTCCAGCATCTTTCCCACCACTGAGGTCAAACTAACTGGTCTATAATTTCCTGCTTTCTCTTTCCCACCTTTCTTAAAAAGTTGTGCAACATTAGCCACCCTCCAATCCGCAGGAACTGATCTCAAATCTATCGAACTCTGGAAAATAATCACCAACGCATCTACGATTTCTCGAGCCACCTCCTTTAATACCCTGGGATGTCAACTATCAGGCCCCGGGGGCTTATGAAACCTTCAGACCTAACAGTCTCTCCAACACCAATTACTGCCAAATATGAATTTCCTTCAGTTCAGGTCCTTCAGCCACTGTTCCCTCAGGGAGATTGCTTGTGTCTTTCCCAGTGAACACAGATCTGAAGTACCAATTCAATTCTTCTGTCATTTCTTTGTTCCCGTAATACATTCCCCTGTTTATGTCTTCAAGGGCCCAATTTTTGTCTTATACATTTTTTTTGCCTTTCATATGCCTCAAAAAGCTTTTACTATCCTCCTTAATATTTTTGACAAGTTTACCTTGGTACCTCATTTTTTCTCTCGTATTTCCTTCTTAGTAATCCTCTGGTGTTCTTTAAAAGCTTCTCAGTCCTCTGTTTTCCCACTTATCTTTGCTATGTTATACTTTTTCTCTCTTAACTTGATATGTTTCTTGACTTCCCTCGTCAGCCATGGCCTTCCATGCCTCCTCCGAGGATCTTTCTTCCTTTTGGGAATGAACTTTTTTTTTTAGATTAGATTACTTACAGTGTGGAAACAGGCCCTTCAGCCCAACAAGTCCACACCGACCCGCCGAAGCGCAACCCACCCATACCCCTACATTTACCCCTTACCTAACACTACGGGCAATTTAGCATGGCCAATTCACCTGACCCGCACATCTTTGTGAGTGTGGGAGGAAACCGGAGCACCCGGAGGAAACCCACGCAGACACGGGGAGAACGTGCAAATTCCACACAGTCAGTCGCCTGAGTCGGGAATGAACCCGGGTCTCAGGCGCTGTGAGGCAGCAGTGCTAACCACTGTGCCACCGTGCCGCCCATAAACTGATTCTGCTTCTTCTGCATTATACACAGAAATATCTGCCATTGTTCCTCCACTGACATCACTGCTTAAGGTATTGCACCATTGAACTTTGACCAGCTCCTCACTCATAGTTCCCTTTTTTCAACTGAAATATTGTCACTTCCGATTGTACCCTCTCCCTCTCAAATTGCGGATTGAAGCTTATTGTATTATGGCCACTACTTCCCAATAGCCCTTTCACATCGAGGTCCCTGGTTAATTTGGTTCGTTGCACAATACCAGATCCAGAATTGCCTTCGCCCTGGTAAGCTCCAGCACCAGCTGTTCTAAGAATCCATCTCGGAGGCACTCCACGAAGTCTCTTTCTTGAGGTCCAATACCATCCTGATTCTCCCAGTCCACCTGTATGTTGAAATCCCCCGTAACAACTATGGTAACATCTTTGCGACAGGTCAATTTCAGCTCCTGATTCAACCTACATCCGACATCCAGACTACTGTTTGGGGGCCTGTAGATAACTCTTATAATTTATAATTTCTCAGTTCTATCCATACTGACTCTACATGGCCTGATTCTAGGTCCTCCCGCGCAATTATAATATTTTTAATTAGTTACTGCCCTCACCTTTCCCATCAACTGTTATTTCACTCAACCTTACAGCATGATCGCTTTTTGAGTTTTCTGCTTCATTGATCCAGTTGTCTTTCTTGACTCCCATTGTTCTAACTTTCCCTTCAATTTCCTTCTTAAACATCCAGTTTCTCCCCTCTCCACCCTCCACTACTTAGTTTAAACGCAGCTATGTTGCAGTAGCAAACTTGCCTGCCAGAATGCCAGTCCCCAATCTATTAAGGTGCAAACCGTCTCTCTTGTGTAATTTCTGCTTACCACAAAACATACCCCAGTTATCCATGAATTTAAATCCTTGCTTCCTGCACCTTCCTGTGTTGTTAGTTCCAATGCACACATTGAGCTTCTGCTGATCCCACTCGCTTTTAAGGATATTTTTCACACTCTCCACGATATCCTTGATACTGGCACCAAGAGGTAATGAGCGGTCTTGGATGCAGAAACGTCTGTCTGGGCCACTGACGAGAGAATCCCCTTTCACAATTAATCGTTTGGGACCTGACGTAACCCTCATTACTTTCAATCCAGCCTTGGTTCCAAAATTTTGGCTATTCGTGCTACATTCCCCAAAGAGTCCATCTCACCCAACATTTTCCAAAGCAGAATATCTGTTTAAAATGGGTGCAGCCACAGGAGCCTCCTGCACTACACACTTTCCTCTCCTGTCTTTTCTTGAGAGCATCCATCTAAGTGATCGAGTGTCCTTTTGTTTTCTCTTCCTGTCGCTGCCAACCATCAGTCTCCCTAGCTCCTGAAAATTCTTCATTGTCTCCAACCGATCCATGTGATATGATAGAATTCACAACCAACATATTTACTGTAGACAGAATCATCAGTAACATGGAAACTCTTCAGAATCTCCCACATCCGACAGGAAGAGTACGATACTCTACTAAGAGCGATTTTTGCACCTCGATAATCGCAGGCCCAGAAAATACCATAGTCTTACTGATTTAAAAGACACAGCTCAAAGCTAACACATGATTGTGCGTTATATTTGTAATATTTTAATGAAGAGACAGATCTCAATAAAACCTATTCTCAATCACAACTCAATCTACTTAGTATTGTCGACGTACACGAAAACAGTCAGCAAGATTACACTTAAAAACCATGCACTTAGCTGCTCCTATGCTATGAACTCTCCCACAAATGACCCTCCTTTTATAAATTATGTTGCTTTGATCTTTCATTTCCCCAGATTTCCAAAGCAATGCAATAGCTCATTAAACAATAATCACTTTTCCAGAATTTTGTGTATATCAGCGCCGATGCCTGAAATGCCTTAAACAATGATCAGCTCTCACAGCCACAATCGTTTCTCTTTCTCCAATTAGGATTACCTGGAATCGTCTAGTCACTATATTACAAAAGCATGAGTTATTGCATTTCAGAAGATGTGATTGTTTGACCAGCAATGCTAACAGAGCTGAAAAGATTTGCTTCATCATTAAAGGTGCAAACCACGATCTGACTCTTTTTCTGTGATGATACACTGAAGTTCTGTTAACTGACTGAATCCCTCATAGTTTGTATAGGAAAGTGAACAATTCCTTATCAAGTGTTGGAAATGTTCTGATTTGGTTTGTGCATTCAGACATCAAATAATGTAAAATGCAAATAGGGAGATGTGAACGTTTCATTTCATTCCCTCCATAACCTGACACAAAACGTTTTGGAATGTGCTTATCGATATTTTATGAATAAACTACACAATACAGAACAGAGCAGAAAGTTCACTATTGCATTAACCGATAGTATAATCCATTGTATGATAAAATATAGCATGACAAAAATCAAGCATCTCTGACATTCTAATCATGTCGGGGCAATTAAAGTGTAAATTGATATCCCGAGTACTCAGCAGTTCATCCACAGTACAAGACTTCATAATACTTCTTTTATTAAAAAAAAACTTTCCATTATAATGAGACAATTAAACAATGGAATGAATATTAAACTAACGAATTCATACATTCTTATGTTCGAACCTTAGTTAATAATCCTCCTCCACATGTAAAGTTGCTTTCTACAATATAAGAAGTATGAAGCCAGAAACACTTCTACAGCGAATAATTGGAAGGTAGTCACAGCCCTCGGGAATACACTTTAACAATCCACAGTGTTCCAGTGGTTGAAATGGACAATAAAGAAACAGACCATTTAACCTACCCCCACCCACCACAAGCGAAGTCACTTTAGCACTCCTCAGTCTTTCTGCAACCGCACGGACACATATTAATGCTATGCACTGAAACAGGTCATTTAAGTTTGAATCCATTGATAAACTAACTTCCTGTGCTGTTCCCACTTTTCAACACCTGGTCCACAGCGTTGAAGATTTCGACACTTCACTTGCAATGAGTTAAGGTTGGTCACCTCAAGCCTCCATTAAAACTAGGCAGTGAATTCCAATTGTATCATCATCTTCTCAATGAAATGGTAGGCCTCATGTCCTTCAAAATCCACCCATCAACTTTGCGCACTCTGTGTCTCATGGTAAGTGGTTCTTCATTCGGGGAGACAGGTTTCCAATCCACACCCTGATGCTTTTGTAAATCCCAATCACGTCAAATCTCATGCACCTCTGTGCAGGGAAAATGACACCAACTTCTGCATCTTTCCTCAATGATGCAGTAATTTCCATATACTGACACGATTGTTGTAAATCCCATATGTCCTCTCCATATAGCAATTCTGTCCTCACTGCTTGGCAATGACAAAAAGGTCAGGCTGCATCCGAGAAGGATGAGACTAAGCCCTCAATGTCAAATTTCCTGCTTCGGATGCTACATGACCTGCTGTGTTTTCCCAGCAACACACTCTCGACTCTGGACTCCAACATCTGCGGTACTCACTTTCTTCTCGGAGATCACCAGAACTGTGCAATAAACTGCATATGTGTTAACAACTCAGTGTCTCATTTAGTTCCAGAGTTACAAGTCTGGTAAGGTGTGAGAGAATGTATTTTATGATTACTGTGGTGCAGTGTAAGAGTAGCAACTTTGAGAGGGGTAAGATGGAATTATATCTCAGCGTGTAAGTCTGATCAGGGTCTGCAGCATATAATAGATCTGGAAAGATAAACTTGGAGCAGAGTTGACAGTGCATTGCTAGAAAAGCACAGCAGGTCAGGCAGCATGCAATGAGCAGGAAAATGGACTTTTCGGGTCAGAGCCCTTCATCAGAACTCTGGGCTGAAACATCAATTTTTCCGCTCCTCGAGTGCTGCGTGACCTGCTGTAGTTTTCCAGCAAAACATTCTCAACTCTGATCTCCAGCATCTGAAGACGTCACTGTCTTATAGTTGCAGCGCAACCTACTTGAAGTGTGGGGTTAATTTATGCGTTCCTCGGGAGTGTGTCTAAGTATTTAATAGCCTCACTTCTGTTCTGATACCAGCTGATTAATTACAGAACAAGCCAGATCATCGATAAAAACCCAGCTTGATGGATTTCAACCTCATATGTATTGATTTAAAAATGTGATCTCTTGCTGAATCGTAAACACACAATGTTGCAAATATTGCTTCCACAACAAAACAGAAGTTTCTTACAAAAAAAGAAGACAAAATAGAATAAATGCAACTACATACTTGTAATGCAGATTCAAAAGCAATGAACACAGAATAAATGTATAATTCCCATTAACCTCAAAACAATGCACAAATGGCATAAAAGGATACAACTTCTAGAAATCATACAAAACATGGCACCCGGTGCCGTTCCATAAAAGCAACCCTCACATAAATCTCTCACCGGACTCACTGCATCTATCACTTGGTTAAATGACTTGTGATTGCCATTTCTAAACTGAAACTACAGTAAATTTCTTCCTGGAGCTCCCATATACCTGAACGTCAACGTACTCAGCTTTAAACACTCACTTCAGAACTTTTTTACGTGACAACACTTCTGTCTGGGACCAACACAAGATTTTCATTCCAAGGCAATTGACTTCACATGATCAGAGAAGCCCATTGCTTATTCACTCAAATAAAAACAGAAACAAACGCAAACTAAATGACTTGGTACTCTCCATCTAAAAATACTACTGGGTATAATTTCCAAAGTGATTCCTTTTCTTCATTCCATCGAAATTCTCTGTAGTCTTCCATTGAAATGGAGATGATTTCTGAAAGTTCCCAGAAGAGATGAATAATTTCCCAGGCAGTTCCTGTGGAATCAGCGATGTTGGGGATTTCAACATCAATCCACTTAGACCTCCAATCCACTTCTGTATCCAAGTGGCTAGTTCTCCCCTTTTCAATGAGATCGAACCTTGCTAACCAGTCTACCATGAGTACCCCTGTTGATCGCCTAACTGAAATGCATATAGATCATGTCGACCGTTCTGGCCTCATCTGTCCTCTTTGTTACATCTTCAAAAAAACTCAATCAAGTTCATGAAACATGATTTAATACGCACAACGCCTCGCTGAATATCTCTAAACAGTCGGTGCCTTTCCAAAATCATGCAAGTCATATTCCTCAGGACAACCTCCAACGACTTATC
The DNA here is from genome assembly GCF_020745735.1 of Hemiscyllium ocellatum. NCBI lineage: Eukaryota > Metazoa > Chordata > Chondrichthyes > Orectolobiformes > Hemiscylliidae > Hemiscyllium > Hemiscyllium ocellatum. The sequence continues at coordinate 14,715,461 of NC_083440.1, read as the reverse complement.
CAGAACAGATGTAAAGTTAACCAGTTTACAGTTCGCTGGATTTACCTTACCACCTCTCTTAAATACTGGCGCCACGTCAGACAACTCCAGTCTACCAGTGTCTCACCTGTGACTATCAATAATACAAATATCTCAGCAAGGGGCCCACCAGTCACTTCTCTCACTTCCCATAGAGTTCGAGGAGACACCTGATCATGCTTTGAGGATTTATCGACTTGTATACATTTTAAGACATCCGACACCTCCTCCTCTGTATTATGGATATTCTTCAATCTGTCACCATGATTCCCCAGGTTCAATATCTACTATATCGTTCTCCACAGTAAACAATGATACTATACTTGTTCGGTATTGCACCCATCTCATGGCGTTCCACAATTTGGCTGCATTTCTGATCTTTGAGGAATCCCATTCTCTCCTTCGTCACGCTATTGTGGAATTAATGTAGTTATGTAATCACTTTGAATTCTCCATAATCCTATTTGACAAAGCTTTCTCAGAAGACGTCTTTGCCCTCTTGATTTCTCTCTTTAGCATTCTCCGACTGCCTTTTTACTTTCTAATGATTAACTCGATCTATCCTGTATCTACCTGACATATGCTTCTTTCTTTTTCTTAACCAAACCCTCAATTTCTTTGTGCGGTTTTTGTGTGGACTTGCAGGAAAAGTGGGTGATAGTAAACGAGAATTGTGCCCCAGTATGTTCTGTGGAAAATGACAATGAAGATATAGTATGTAGGAAAATAGATGGTGATATCTTAAAAATGTCCATAGTACACAGGAGGAATTGCTGAATGTCTTGAAACGCATTAAAACGATCAGGTGTACACTCGAACACTGTGGGAAGCTAAGGAAGTGATTTATGGGCCTCTTGCTGCGTTTTTTGTATCATATCTAGTCACAACTGAGTTCATGGAAGTCTGGAGATTGTCCAACCTGGAGCCACTGTTTAAGAAAGGTGGTAAGGACAAGCAAGGGGACTATACACCTGAGGGACAGGATGTACATGTATTTGGAAAGAGAAGACTGATCAGGGAGAGTCAATATAGCTTTGTGCGTGGGAAATCACATCTCACAAACTTGATTAAGTTTTTTTGAAGAAATAACGAAGGGTATTGATGACGTCATCTATTTGGACTTCACTAAGGCGTTCAACAATATTCCCCATGGTAGACTGGTTATCAAGGTTAGCCCTCATGTAATATAGGGTTAACTAGACATTTGGGTGCAGAACTGGCTCAAAGCTAGAAGACAGAGGATGGTGGTGGAGGGTTGATTTTCTGACTGGAGCCCGTGACCAGTGGAGTGCCACAAAGATCATTACTGGGTCCACTACCTTTCATCATTTGTACAAATGATTTGGATGAGAGCATACAAATTACAGTTCTTAAGTTGCCAGATGACACCAAAATTGAAGGTGGAGTGGATAGCGAAGAAAATTACCTCAGATTATAATGGGAGTTTGATCATATGGGCCAATGAGATGTGGCAGATAGAGTTTAATTTAGATAAATGTGAGGTGCTGCATTTTAGGCAGGACATACACATTAATGGTAAGGTCCAAGGGAGTGTTGATGAACAAAAAAACCTTGGAGTGCAGGTTCATAACTCCTTGAAGTTGGATTCGCAGGTAAATAAGATAATAAAGCAGGCCTTTAGTATGATTTCTTTTATTGGTCAAAGTATTTAGTAGACGAGTTGGGAGAGCATTTTGCGGCTCTAAAAGACATTGGTGGGGCCACTGTTGGAATATTGTGTGCAATTCTGGTCTCCTTTCTTTCCTAAAGATGTTGTCAAACTTGAAAGAGTTTAGAAAAGATTTACGAGAACGTTGCCAAGGTTTGTAGGTTTTGAGCTACAGGGAGAGATTGAATAGGCTCAGACTGTTTTTACCTGGACCGTCGGAGGTTGAGGGATTCCGTTATGAGGGGCATTCATGGGATAAATAAACAAAGTCATTTCCCTGAAATGGGGGAGTCCTGCAGTAGAGGTTTACAGTGAGAGGTGAAAGATAGTAAAGAGACCAAAGGGGCAACGTTTTCTTGCAGAGGGTGGTCCGTGCATGGAAAGAGCTGCCAGAGGAAGTGTTTGGGGCGAGTGAAATTTCAACATTTAAAAGACATCTGGATTGGTCTGTGAATAGAAAGGATTGGGAGGGTTATGGGCCGAGTCCTGGCAAGTGGGATTAGATTGGGTTGGCATATCTGGTCGTCATGGACAATTTGTAGCGAAGGATCTCTTTCCGTGCTGTATATTTCTATGACTCCATGACTCGAGGAGGTCAAGTTCTACAAGATTTCTTGTCTGTATATCCATATACTGAATGAGAATATTTTCATACACGGACGTTAAAATTCAAAACGTATCTCTGTGGCAATTTCCTGCCATTACGAAACTATTATTCTTACCAAAAAAAATCAGAACATCTGACAAATTTGTTTCTCAATTTCACACTGACCTGTCGTCGTCGTGGCTATCCCTCGAGGTCCAGGATGATGGTCTTCATTCCAATGATCTATTTGTGGGCACTCACTTGGCGTATGAGCACAATCTTGCCTTTTAATATTCTTCCACATTCAGGACAAGCGGTTCCAGATGGTGGTCGGGTTTTGGTTGTTGCTGCCACGCGTTCCGTTTTCTCCTCTTTTCTTCTAATTCTGTACATTTGTTGCTTCACCGATTGCTGTTGCTTCTTGGATGATGGTTTGCCAGAGTATCCTGTCCTTGACACTGGTTTCCCAGTTGTAAATGTCGATGTTGCATTTCTTCACGTTGGCTTTTAAAACGTGTTTCAATCTCTTCTGCTGTCCCCCTCTTTTACGTTTGCCTTTTTTAAGCTTGGAGAAGAAGATTGCTTTCAGCAGACATTCATCTCTCATCTGAACAACATGACCGCTCCATCTTCATTGGGACACTTCCCACTGACTACTGGGGGGGTCCAGATACAATCCCTATAATTGATCATCCCTCTCTTCATTCTCAGTTCCACCAAAATAAACTGCCTGACTGTATTCCCAGGAATACTTTCCCCAAGTGCAGCCATTATGTTAACGCTGATCAAAAACATAGCTCCCCCAATTCTCTTGCCAACCCTTTTTCCGTCCTGCAAACTTCAGGTTCCAGTTCTCAATGCCTGAAACACATCTGCATAATTGCCTTGACATCGCAGTCCCATGCTCATAACCACACCCTCAGTTTATCAACCTTCCCTTTTACACATGTTATATGAACGTAAATACAATTTAATGTATCTGTAATACCTCATTCTCTGTTTTGTTCCTGCCTGCCCTGACTGTTGACTTATTCCTTTTCCAAATGGTACTAGTCTCAAACTGATCTCTTTCCTCACTATCTCCCTGGATTCCCGCCACCACTAAACCTCCCTTCCCCAATCCAAGCCCATGCCCCTCATTCTGACATCATTGGTTTGAATGATCCTGAGCAATTTTGGTTAATCTTCCTCCCAATAAATTAGTCCATTTTCAATTCAGGTGCATTCTGTCCATCTCATACAGGTCAGTTCTGCCACAGAATAGTTTCCAATATTCCATGTGCTGTATTACAACCCCAGAAGACAACCCTTTGAATGACTGAACCTTCTGTCTTCTCAATTCAGAATCTCATCCTTTTCCTTTTCAGTACCGTTAGTTCTGATGTATTCAATGATTTACGGCTGGTCCCACTCCCATTGCAGAATTTTCTACTTTATATCTGAGATAACCTTGCCCCCTGCATCACGGAGAGACACTCCACTCTGATTTCTCGCTGTTGGTCGCAGAAACATCTGCCTGTGCATCTGACTAGACAGTTAACGAACACAACTTATTCATTGGAACCTGACATACCCCTCGTTACATTAGAGTCTGACTCGGTACCAGAAACTTGGCTGTTTCTGTACTACATTCCCTTGAGAGTCTATCTCCCCATACATTTTCAAAAAGAAACATTTGTTTTAGATAGAGATCTCTACAGCAGACTCCTGCACTACCTGCCTTCCTCCCCTACTTTTCTGGAGGCAACCTAACGGTATCTGCGACTTTCCTCTCTTTCCGTAGCTGCTATTCATCACACACTCCAGCTGCTATAAGTTCCTTATTGTTTCTACCCCTCTGCTCTAATTGATCAATGTGATTTGATAGGATTCGAAGGCAAACTTACTTCATCAACAGTCATTTGGAAACTCTCCCGAATCTCCAACATCTCACAGGAAGAGCGCATCACTCTACGAAGGGTGATCTTTGCACCTTACCAATTTCTGGACCCAGGAAATGACAGAGTCCTACTGCTTTTAAACACACTTCTCCATGCCAACTTAGTGTCTCTTTTATATATTTTCAATTTTAATCAAGAGCCTTATATAAATAAACATGCAACCAAAGGAAGCCACTTACTAATGTCGATTTACAAAAAAAGAAGTCAAGAAGATTAGACATAAAAACGGTGTTCTTACCTGTTCTCGTGCTGTGAGCTCTCCCACGCAGGTTTCTCCAAAGACAGCTGTGACGTTTGTTTGTTCATTTTGCTCAGGTGCACTCTGATGCCCAGAAATACGTGAAATCAAACAGCAAAGGTAGTAGCTGTGCAGATTCACTGGTGTGTCAGACTGCAGTATATGTTCCTTTCTCTCTCCCTCTCTGACCAAGTTGCCTCTACCTTTGTGTCACTTCCTCCTTTCTAAAGAGATGTTGATCCAATGTTTTCACCTCCACCCACCCCCCACCCCAACCCAACGGTCCACAACAATGCAACAGCTTGCAAAAAAAAAGACTCTTCCCGGAATTCAACGACATCAGCCCCAGTATCTCAATTAGCTCAAAAAAGGAGAACTTGTTACAGCCACAATTACTTCCTGTCCTCCACCTCGGATTACCCACCATCACCTGCTCACTATATTGCCAACAATATCAATTGTTACGTTTGAGCAGATGTATTATTCAAAAGAGAATGCGAACTGAGCTGAGGAAATGTTCTTTCATCTGTAAAGTCACAACCCACTATCTGAGGACTATCTATGATGATACACGGAGGAGCTCTTCATTCTATGAGCCTCTTATATTCTAGTCTGGAAAACCAACAATTCCTTGTCATGTTTCGCAAATGTTCTAATTTTACTTGGACATTGGATCAGCAAAAAATGCAAAATTCAAATAGGGAAATGTGACATTTCTATTGCATTCACTACTTTGTCTGGCTCAAATCGTTTATTTTTTAATGTGCTTATTGAATTTTGTGAATAAACTAATTATTTCAAAACTGAACAGGTCAATACCACAGTTATTGAGCATGGCTGCTGCAATGCACGTAAAACTCTCTGTTGTGTTCTGATCATGTCAGGGGCAACTAATATTGGAACTGATCATCTAATTACACAGCAGTTCATAGATAGTAAATTACTTCACTTCCCTCTTAAAAACGAAAACTTTTCATGTTATGATGAGACTGACTAAACAAGGTAGCTGCTGAAAATGTGTTGCTGGAACAGTGCAGCAGGTCAGGCAGCATCCAAGGAGCAGGAGAATCGACGTTTCGGTCACGAGCCCTTCTTCAGGAATAGGATTTCCTGAAGAAGGGCTGATGCCCGAAACGTCGATTCTCCTGCTCCATGGATGCTGCATAAGCTGCTGCGCTTTTCCAGCAACACATTTTCAGCTCTGATCTACAGCATCTGCAGTCCTCACTTTCTCTTGACTAAACGAGGTAAGCAATATTAATCTAATGATCGAATTCATACACTCCCATGCTCTAATCTTTGTTACAATTATTTATTAATGTGAACAATTAATTTGTGCTCTTTAAAAATTTTAAAACTTATGAATCTACAGACATTTTTTCAGGGAACAACTGGATGGTCGTCACAGCCTTCTAGAATTCATTTTACTACTGCACGGTGTTCCAATAGTACTTCAGAATTGGGAGAAACGTACAGCACAAAAATAGGCCATTCAGCTCACCAAGTGAATTCACTTCAACACTCCTCAGTCTTTCTGCAATCTCGTAGTACTGCAGGAAGGTTCAGGAACTGAAAGTGCTTATTCATATCTCCATTAATTGAATAAACTAGCTCCTGTTCTGATCCAAATTTCCAGCACCTGGTCCACATTTTTTGAAGGTTACCTCATTTTAGGTTCATATTCAGGTTCCCTTAAAATATGTTGTGCTTTGCCTCACACACAAACCAAAATTGGAAGCGAATTCCAGACACACCATGAACAAAAGGATTCGTCCTCCTGTCCCCGATAATCGTTTTTGAGTTTTTCTCAATTTGTGTCTCTTGGCTATTGGTATTCTGCATAAGTTGTTACAAGTATCCATCCATTATGCTGAATAGTATGGACATGTCAATCACTTCATCTTTCATTCTGCTCTGTTATAGAGAAAATGACTGTATCCATCTTTCCTCAATGCTGCAGGGGTTTCCATACACTGGCAACATTCTTACAAATCCATTTTATTCTCTCCTTAGAGTAATTCTGCTCTCACTATGAGGTAATGATCAATTCTGCGCACAAAACCACAGCTGTGAGCCACGTGGTGTCTCATGTAATTCCACCATTTCAGGTCTAGCAGGGAACGAGGGTAAGTTTTCTGAGTTTGGCCTGGTGTAGTGTGAAAGAGTCGTGAGTTTGGGAGGATTAATAATAAATTACATCTCAGTATGGATGTCTAATCATATAATGGTCTGACGCATATAACAGATCTGGAAGGGTATCTTTGGGACGAATCTGATTGCAGGGTGGAGTTAATTTCACAGTTCCTTAGGTGCTATACCATGTGCTTAATAGCCTCGCATCATTTCTGATACCAAATGACTAATTCCAGACTAAGCCAGACTCCAGACAGAAACCCACCTTGATGGATCACAACATTATTTCGTTTGATTTAACAAAGTGATCTCTTGCCGAACCATAAAGACGCAAAACTGCAAGTATTGCTTCCACAACAAAACAGAAGTTTATTGCAAGGAAAGAGATCGATCTGAGACGGGTACGACTGAGAGCGGAAATGAATCAGTCAGGGCAAGCAGGGACAAGGTAGGACTAATAAATTATACTGCATTTATTTCAATGCAAGGGGCCTAACAGGGAAGGCAGATTAATTCATGGCATAGTTAGGAACGTGGGACTGGAATGTCATAGCAATTATGGAAACATGACTCAGGAATGGGCGGGACTGGCAGTTTGAAGTTCCAGAATACAAATGCTACAGAAAGGATAGAAAGGGAGGTAAGAGAGGAGGGGGAGTGGCATTTTTGATAAGGGATAGCATTACAGTCGTGCTGAGGGAGGATATTCCCGGAAATACATCCAAGGAAGTTATTTGGGTGGAACCAAGAAATAAGAAAGGGATGGTCACCTTTTTGGGATTGTATTATAGAACCCCAAATAGTCGGGGGTGGGGAGGGAATTGAGAAATACAGATCTCAGGTATCTGTAAGAATTATAGTGTAGATATGGTAGGTGATTTTAACTTTCCAAACATCGACTGGGACTGGCATTGTGTTAAAGGTTTAGATGGAGAGGAATTCCTTAAGTGTGTACAAGACAATTTTCTGATTCAGTATGTGGATGCACCTACTAGAGAAGGTGCAAAACGTGACCTACTCTTGAGAAATAAGGCAGGGCAGGTCACTGAGGTGTCAGTGGGGGAGCAGTTTGGGGCCAGCGACCATAATTCTATTGGTTTTGAAATAGTGATGGAAAAGGATAGATCAAATCGAAAAGTTAAAGTTCTAAATTGGAGAAAGTCCAGTTTGGAAGGTATTAGACAATAATGTTCGAAAGCTGATTTCAGGCAGACATTCGCAGGAAGAAGGAAGACTGGAAAATGGGAAGCCTTCAGAAATGAGGTAACAAGAATCCGTAGAAAGTACATTCCTTTCAGGGTGAAAGGGGAGGCTGGTAGGTATAGGGAATGTTGGATGACTAAAAAAAAAATTGAGGGTTTGGTTAAGAAAAAGAAGGAAGCATGTGTCAGGTATAGATAGGATAGATCGAGTGAATCCTTAAAAGAGTATAAATGAAGTAGGAGCATACTTAAGAGAGAAAGGGCAAAACGGGGACATGAGGAAACTTTGGCAAATAGAGTTAAGGAGAATCCAAAATGTTTACAAATATATTAAGGACAAAAGGGTAACTCGGGAGAGAATAGGGGCCCTCAAAGAACTGCAAGGCGGACTTTGTGTGGAGCCACAGAAAATGGGGGAGATTAGATTAGACTTCCAGTGTGGAAACAGGCCCTTCGGCCCAACAAGTCCACACCGACCCGCCGAAGCGAACCCACCCATACCCCTACATTACCCCTTACCTAACACTACGGGCAATTTAGCATGGTCAATTCACCTGACCCGCACATCTTTGGACTGTGGGAGGAAACCGGAGCACCCGGAGGAAACCCACGCAGACACGGGGAGAACATGCAAACTCCACACAGTCAGTCGCCTGAGTCGGGAATTGAACCTGGGTCTTCAGGCGCTGTGAGGCAGCAGTGCTAACCACTGTTATAATTCTAAATGAATTCTAAATGAATATTTTGCATCAGTACTTACTGTGGAAAGGGATAATGAAGATATAGACTCTAGGGAAATAGATGCTGACATCTTGCAAAATGTCCAGATTTCAGAGGAGCAAGTGCTGCATGTCTTGAAAGAATAAAAGTGGAGAAATCCACAGGAGCTGCTCAGGTGTACCTGAGAACTTTGTGGGAAGCTAGAGAAGTGATTGCTGGGCCGCTTGCTGAGATATTTGTATCATCGATAGTCACAGGTGAGGTAACGGAAGACTGGAGGTTGGCAAAATGTGGTGCCGCTGTTGAAGAAGGGTGGTAAAGACAAGCCAAGGAACTATAGACCGCTGAGCCTGATCTTGGTGGTGAGCAAATTGTTGGAGAGCATTTTAAGGACAACATATACATGTACCTGGAAAGGCAAGGACTGATTCTGGATAGTCAACCTAGCTTTGTGCGTGTGAATGCATGTCTCACTAACTTGTTTGAGTTTTTTGAAGAAGTTACAAAGAAGATTAATGAGGGCGGAGCAGTAGATGTGATCCATATGGACTTCAGTAAGGCATTCGACAAGGTTCACCATGGGAGACTGATTAGCAAGGATAGATCTCATGGAATACATGAAAACTAGCCATTTGGATATAGAACTGGCTCAAAGGTAGAAGACTGAGGTGGTGGAGGAGGGTTGTTTTTCAGACTGGAAGCCTGTGACCAGTGGAGTGCCAAAAGGATTAGAGGTGGGCCCTCCAATTTTTGTCATTTACATAAATGATTTGGATGCGAGCATAAGAGGGAGAGTAGGTAAGTTTGCAGATGACACCAAAATTGGAGATGCAGTGGACAGCGAAGAGGGTTATCTGAGATTACAACAGGATGTAGAGCAGATGGGCCAATGGGCTGAGAAGTTGCAGATGGAGTTTAATTCAGATAAATGCGAGGTGCTACATTTTGGTGAAGCAAACCTTAGCAGGACTTATGCACTTAATGGTAAAGTCCTAGGGAGTGCTGCTGAATAAAGAGACCTTGGAGTGCAGGTGCATAGCTCCTTGAAAGTGGATTGCAGGTCGATAAGATAGTGAAGAAGGCGTTTGGTCTGCTTTCCTTTATTGGTCAGAGTACTGAGTACAGGGGTTGGGCGATAATGCTGCGCTGTACTGGGCATTGGTTAGGCCACTGTTGGAATATTGCGTGCAATTCTGGTCTCTTACCTATCGGAAAGATGTTGTGACATTTGAAAGTTTCAGAAAAGATTTTCAGGATGTTGCCAGGATTGGAGGATCTGAGCTACAAGGAAAGGCTGAACAGTTTGGGACAGTTTTCCGTGGAACGTCGGAGGCTGAGGGCGTGTCCTTATACAGGTTTACAAAATTATGAGGGGCATGGATAGGATAAATAAGCAGTGTTTTACCTGGGGTCGGCAAGTCCAGAATTAGAGGGCATAGGTTAGGGTGAGAGGGAAAAGAAATAAAAGAGCCCTAAGGGGCAACTTTTTCACTCAGAGGGTGGTACGTGTATGGAATGAGCTGCCAGAATGAGCTGGTGGAGTTGGTACAATTGCAACATTTAAGAGGCATTTGGATGTGTATATGATTAGGAAGGGTTTGGAGGGATATGGGCCGGGTGCTGGCAGGTGGGACTCGATTGGGTTGGAATATTAGATCAGCGTGGACGGTTTGTACCGAAGGGTCTGCTTCCGTGCTATATATCTGTATGACTCTATGACTCTAAAATGATGATAAAATTGAATAAGTAAAAACTATGTACTCATAACACAGAAACAAAGGTACTGAACACAGAGTAAATGCATAATATCATCAATTTCAAAATAATGCATAAAAGAACTGAAAGAAACCCACTTTCATTTATTAAATAACTCCCTGTGCCATTCCAAGAAAACACCTCCTGTATGATATTCACACGAGATTTTCTGTATCTCACATTTGTATATATAATTATGATGGCCACTTCTAAACTGGAACAGCAGTAAAATTCTTTCAGGAGCTACCACACACCTTCATGTCAATGTAATCGGCTTTCAGTACTCTGTTCAGAACTTTTTTAAAATCATCGAATATAGAACAGTGCAGCTCAGAACAGGCCCTTCAGCCCTCTACGTTGCACCAATCTGTGAACTATTGTCAGCTCGCCCCCCACAATATTCCAAAATCATCCACGTGATTATCTAAGGATTGTTTAAATCTCCCTAATGTGGCTGAGTTGTCTACATTAGCAGGTAGTGCATTCCACGCCCTTACCACTTTTACCACCTCTGACATCGGTCTTAAATCTATCACCCCTGAATTTTTAGTTATACTCCCTCATACACGCTGACGTCATCATCCTAGGAAAAAGACTTTCACTGTCTACCCTATCTAATCCCCTGATCATCTTGTATGTCTCTATCAAATCCCCTCTTAGTCTTCTTCTTTCCAATGAGAACTGGTTCAAGTCTCTCAGCCTTTCATGATAAGACCTTCCCTCCAGACCAGACAACATCCTGCTAAATCTCCTATGCAACTTTTCCAGTGCTTCTACATCCATCCAGAAATATGGGAACCGGAAGTGTACACAATATTCCATGTGTGGCCGCACCAGCGTTTTGTATAGTTGCAGCATGATATCGTGGCTCCAGAACTTAAATCATCTTCTAAATAAACCTAACACACCGATTGCCTTCTTAACATCACTGTCCACCTAGATGGGAACTTTCCGGGATCTGGGTACATGGACTCTAAGATCCCACTGCAAATCCACGCTACCAAGGATTTTTCCATCGAATCAGTAATCTGGCATCCTGTTATTCTTCCCAAAGTGCATCACCTCACATTTAGCTGCACTGAACTCCATTTGCCACCTCTCAACCCAATTTTGCAGTTTATCCAAGTCCCCCTGCAATCTGTAACATTTTCCCACACTGTCCACTACTCCACCGACTTTAGTATCGTCTGTAAATGTACTAATCCATCCACCTATGCCTGTGTCTATGTCATTTATAAAAATGACAAAAATCAATAGTCGCAAAACAGATCCTTGTGGCACACCACTAGTAACCGGTCTCCATGCTGAAAAATTTCCACCAACCACCACTCGCTACCTTCTTTCAGAAAGCCAGTTTCTAATCCAAACTGCTAAAGCACCCTCAATTCCATGCCTCTCCATTTTCTCCATCAGCCTACCATGTCGAACTTTAACAAAGGCTTTGCTGAAGTCCATGTATACCACGCCAACTGCCTTACCCTCACCAACCTTCTCAAAAGACTCAATGAGATTTGTGAGACTCGACCTGCCCTTGACGAAACCATGTTGACTATCTGAAATAAAATTGTTGTTTGTTAGATGATTATAAATCTTATCTCGCAACATACTTTCCAAAACCTTTCCGACAACGAAGTAAGGCTCACCGGTCTATAATTACCTGGGTCATCTCTACTGCCCTTCTTGGACAAGGGCAAATTATTTCCAATCCTCCAGGCCTCTGGTACCAAACCTGTAGACAATGATGACTCAAATATCAAAGCCAAAGTCTGTGCTATCTCCTTCCTGGATTCCCAATGAATCCTCGGATAAATCCCAACCCGGCCAGGGGACTTGGTTACTTTCACTCCTTCTAGAATTGATAACACTTGTGCGTAACTAACCTCGATTCTTTCCAGTCGAATATCTCGTACCTTATTCTTCTCCTCAACAATATTCTCATTTTCCTGGGTGAATATCGATGGGAAATGTTCGTTTAGCACATCTCCGATTTCCACAAGGATTCCTGAAGAAGTGCTCATGCCCGAAACGTGGACTCTTCTGCTCCTTGGATGCTGCCAGACCTGCTGCGCTTTCCAGCAACACATTTTCAGCTACGTACATATGACGCCAATTCAAAGGCAATGAACATGCAGAAAATGTATAATTTTCATTAACCTCAAAACAATGCATAAATGAAACAAAAGAATATGGTTTTTATATATTATACAAAACATGACTCCCAGTGCCTTTCCAAAGAAATTAAACGTCATGCAATATCCTCACCAGAATCCCTGTATCTATCACTTGGATAAATGACTTGTGACTGGAACTTCTAAACGGGAACTGTGGGAAATTGCATCCTGGAACTATTGCATACCCGAATGTCAATGTACTCAGCTTTAAACAGCCGCTTTTTCTTTCACAACACTTCTGTCAGGGACCAACGCAGCATTTTCATTCCAAGGCAATGTAACTTACTAAAACTCACGTTTCCTTCACATGAGCACGGATCTATATATTCACTCAGTTCCAGGGTTTTCTTGGAACTAAACGAAATGTGAAAACTGATAAAAAGTTTAAGTAAAGTTTTCTCAGTTGTGGGTTTCTTCCGTAACCACAATTCCAGACCTCTCCATCAAATCTTTCAGGCTCCATTAATACCATGCTGGATTGCCAGCATCAGAAATAAACAAAAGATCACTCTTGCGCAAACCCATTCAGTTTATAGCCAAATGTCGAAAGCAATTCTTATAACAAACTGCTGTGATTGCAGAAATAATTCCAAGATAACCTTTAACTTCAGATGAACAGAAAAGCCCACTGTTTATTCACCCATAAAACAGGAACAAACTTAAACTGAATGACTCCACACTCTCTACATAAAAAAAACTGCTATATTTTTCCAAAATGATTCCTTTTCTTAATTCCGCATAAACGTTCCGTAGTCTCCGAGAGAAATGGAGATTTCTAGAAGTTTCCAAGCAGAGATAAAGTTTCCCTGACAGTTCCTGCAGAATCTGCGCTGATGGGGATTCCACTATTTGTCTCTAATCTGAGACTAAATTACTGATATTCTGCCACTGTGTGACGTTTTCGCACAACATGGTCACGTGTTATTGTTGGTGGCAGAGTTAACCCTCAGAGAACCCTCAGAGGCATTCACATAAATTAAATGTTGCAAGACACTTATCAAGAATTGTTACGGTCTGGAGGGTCGTGCACAATGTTGTCTGCACAGGATCAAACGAGAAGGTCATTTTCTGACTGAGTCACTTTATGCAGGCAAGCTCTCTGTACTCAATGCCGAGGTCGTCCAATCTCAAAGCCTTTCATTTATGCCTGCTGACATCGCCCGGGGACTGTTACATTCCAATGTGGTTCAATTCATTTATTTCAGAATCTGATCAAACAGGTGACAGTGGTGAAGTACCTCCCAATTGTCAGAGTATTTTTAGAAATGACGCTGATAGGATGATATAAATCTCAATCGGTCAATTGCAAGTATTGAAAAATGCATGTGGAATTCCAATGTAGATGCAAGCCAATTGGCCCATGGAGTCCACACCGACCCTGCAAATGGTATAGCACCTAGACCAATATGCTGGCCCTGTGAGGCAGCACGGCAAACCTGGGAGCCACTGTGTCACCCTATATACCAGCATTGACACCCAACACCATCTACCCAACACTGATATCTCGTTTTCTGTCAGTGACGTTCTTCCCTTGCCTTTAACCATTTGGAAACGTTCTTTTCAACTCTGAGATGTGCCTTCACTGGTTATCAGCGGCTGGACTGTGAAGGGATGATAATTGGTGATTGGAGAAGACATATTTAGATTTTCGTAAATCTAACATCACTGCAGAATTACAGACCTTGTACAGATAAAACTTCGGAATCGAATATAATTTCTCCAATCCGGGCAATAATTGAAACTAGTAAAAGAAGTTACTGAAAAATGCCATCAATGGTTGCATAAATCCAAACAATACCGATCCTCCTAGCTGGATACGAGTGTCCTGGACATGTTTCAGAGCTGACTCTGAGACACGCATGATTTGTGCAGCTGCACATGGGGATGAGTTATTCTCTGTTCCCTGAACTGTACTGCAAATGCACAGAGAAGAAACTGAAAACACCTGACTGATGATGGTTTGGAATAACTGGTGGAGTGATGCCAGGGAGGGATTTGGGCACACAAAAATACAAAAATGTAAAAATCTGGAAGTATTTGAGCGGATGTCACTCTTGTCAATGAGATCTGCGGTGTTGGAGAAATGGGGCTTGGCATGAGGCATGACAAAGGACAGATAAGAGAGGGAAGGAATAAATATGTCTTTTCCGTGTTGTCAGGTAGATATTAGTGAATGCCACAAGAATCTTTTCTCCAGACACAGCCAGTTATAATCTCTATCAATGACTGAAATGATGGGATCATGTGTGACGTTTGTTGATCGCACAATATCAGTTGAGTAGTAAATGACAAGGAGCGCATAGGATCGCTCAGAAGGGGAAGGGCAGGTTCAGTAAGTGAATGAACACAAATACTCTTTGTAATATAATATAGAGAAATGTGAGACATTCTTCATTAACTTTAGTCTTGAAAAGATTTAGACCATCGGCAAAGTTTTAGATGCTCATCACAGTTCCAAATTAAGTGGCAACAAGAAGCCTTTCCTTCCATTCACTGCTAGTAGTTTCCATTATTCTCTTGAAAGCTTCACTCATCTCAGACACTTCTAAATAGGAAGACTTTAACTCTAGATTTTCGTCACTTTATTTCCCGTTATTAAAACCCTTGCTGTCCAGCTGATTACTCTGGTCAATTGATGTTGCACTCAAATAGACATGGACTCCGAACTGTCCAGTATTTTTCTTTCTCCGCACCCCCACCACCCCATTTATAAAGTCAGTTTGGTGCTGTGGTAACATCAAATATCAACATGAAGAAACCTAAAATGACTGACTGACTCTTTCAGAACCACCAGTCCGGACTTGAAAGAGTCCAGAAAAATATATTGTCTCAACAGTGCCTAGGGTCGGGAAAGTCATAGAAAAAAAAATCAGCACGTGATTGGGGAGGGGTGGTCTGTGGGTGGGACACGGATGGAAGATGGAAAGTGTTGATAGTGAAGAGCCCATGATCCTGGTCCACATTGGTACCAACCGTACAGAGTCTGGCATCCAGCCATTAATCACCCTTCATTTACTAATGCTGAGTTTTTGACAAAAGCTTTTCATGGAGTCAGGTATTCAGCATCTCAATATCCCTGACATTCACTCTTCAGAATCAGCCAGAACTCTCTGTTTGGCACAGATTAACAGCCCCAGTCAGGGCTTTCACATCGAATGTATCTGGAAAGTCAAGGACTGATTAGTGATAGTGTGTGGGCAATCACGGCTGACAAACTTGATTGAGTTTTATTGAGGAAGTAACAAAGATGATTGATGAGGGAAAAGCGATCGATGTGACCTACATGGACTTTGGTAAGGTGTTCGACAAGGTTCCCCATGGGAGACTGATTAGCAAGGATAGATCTCATGGAATACAGGGGGAACTAGCCATTTGGATACAGAACTGACTCAATGATAGGAGACAGAGGATGGTGGTGCAGGGTTGTTTCTCAGACTGGAGACCTGTAAATAGTGGAGTGCCAAAAGGATCGGTGCTGCGCCCTCTGCTTTTTGTCATTTACATAAATAATTTGGATCCGAACATATGAGGTACAGTTAGTAAGTTTGCAGATGACACCAAAATTGGAGGTGCAGTGGACAGCGAAGAGGGTTACCTCATATTACAACAGAATATGGACCAGATGGGCCAATGGGCTGAGAAATGGCAGATGGAGTTTAATTCAGACAAATGCGAGATGCTGCATTTTAGAAAAGCAAATCTTAGCAGGACTTATACACTTAATGGTAAGGTCCTAGGGAGTGTTGCTGAACAAAGAGACCTTGGAGTGCAGGTTCATAGCTCCTTTAAAGTGGAGTCTCAGATAGGTACGTTAGTGAAGAAGGCATTTGGGATGCTTTCCTTTATTGGTCAGAGTATTGAGTACAGGAGTTGGGAGGTCATGTTGAGGCTGTATGGGACATTGGTTAGGCCACTGTTGGAATATTGCGTGGATTTCTGATCTCTTTCCTATCGGAAAGATGTTGTGAAACTTGAGAGGTTTCAGAAAAGATTTACAAGGATGTTGCAGGGTTGCAGGATCTGAGATACAGGGAGAGGCTGAATAGGCTGGGGTTGTTTTCCCTGGAGCGTCGGAGGCGGAGGGGTGACCTTATACAGTTTTACAAAATTATGAGGGGCAAGGATAGGATAAATAGGCAAAGTCTTTCCCCGGGGTTGGGGAATCCAGAACTATAGGACATAGGTTTATGGTGAGAGGAGACAGATATAAAAGAGAACTGCAGGGCAACGTTTTCACGCAGAGGGTGGTACGTATATGGAATGAGCTGCCAGAGGATATGGAGGAGGCTGGTAAAATTACAACACTTCAGAGGCATTTGTGTGGGTATATAAATAGGGAGGGTTTGGTGGGATGTGGGCCTGGTGCCGGCAGGTGGGACTAGATTGCGTTGGGATCTGTGGTCGGCATGGACAGTTGGAAACAAAAGGTCTGTTTGCATGCTGTACATCTCTATGACTCTATGACTCTGCGACTAATATGGTCTAGCTGACCAACCTCATGGCAATCATTACCAGTTGAAATGAAAATTGATTTTGTGAAAGAAATTTTCAAATCGGTCAAGGAATTTAAAAGCAGGTCCATGGATAATTCCAAGTGCTCATTAGCCCCAAGTTAGTGTGACAAGAAACATTGGTTCTGTGAGGAAGGGCTTTGGACATCTCAATTATTGGAAAAGTTTGTCAGGCTGAGGCAATCTGATTACATACTGTTTGTTTTGTTTTAATTGTCGGTGGATTGCTACCCAGTTGGGGAGACATGCTACTGTTGCTGGGGAATATTTAATCAGACCTGCCAGAGTTTTGGGAATCCGGGATCAAACTCATTTAGGAGGGAAATGACGCTGACCATGTGAAGTAGAAAATTTGTGAGTGAAGAAGTAAAACAGCAGAATCACATTGTGGATCTCTTAAGCTGTTGTCCTTCAGAATCTTAGTCTTCAGAATCAAACACTTCCCTTCCCTGCCACACAGATTTAGGGACAGAGTTAATTTCAGTGGGTTACCTGTTGAGTTTCTGGAGATCCTCAATAACATATGCTTGAAATTACTGTTGAAACATGACTCATTTTATTATGTCTTTATAACTAAGTGCAAGGTATTTGTTCATAAACAGACTAAAGCAATGCATCAAAATTTTGAATTGTTCACAACCGTCCAAACACCTAAAGCCACAATACACATTGAGAAGACTAATTTACTTTATCTCAACGCATTGAATAGACGCAAGAGTACGGATGCAAGCATGAATCGATTTTTAAAACTTTTTTTGCGAAAAAAGTACCGACAAATTGAGACCGTGTCATGTAACAATGTTATTGTATATGGAAAGAATGGACATAAAATGCTAAAATTGTTTTTTTTTAAGTTGGAAAATGAAGAAATTGAATTTGAAAATCAATGCTCCCATTCTAAGTAAAGAGTACAAGAAATATTCAATGCATAAACTGGCAAAAATGGATCATGTTCTCATTGGATAGCCAATGCTTTTGCTGAAATCAGTAGAATCCAATTGCAGATCTCGTCCCCAAAGCCAATTTTGGAGATTACGCCCCACCTGTTTCTCTGCAATTTCCTGTCAACGACCTTCTCCTGGTTCAGGCTGATAAGGCATGCTTCCAATCTCATTAACCATATGTAAACAACTGTACCTCTGAGGCACGTGAGACTCTCAGATCATCTTCGAGTAAAAAGTGAGGTCTGCAGATGCTGGAGAACAGAGCTGAAAATGTGTTGCTGGTTAAACCACAGCAGGTTAGGCAGCACCCAAGGAACAGGAAATTCGACGTTTCTGATGAAGGGCTCTGGCCCGAAACGTCGAATTTCCTGTTCCTTGGATGCTGGCTAACCTGCTGTGCTTTAACCAGCAACACATTTTCATCTCAGATCATCTTGCCAAGTACAGCACAAATTTGATTGGGGTGAATCATATTTTCCACAGCAGACATGACTACATTAATCTACAGCATTCCACAGCATTAATGTAAGGCAGGATTCTGTACACTATATTTAGCAGAAAAACCGGTCGACAGTCTCCCTTTCCTCCTTCTATCTGTTGGATTCACACTGGCTACCTATTCGAAACATATTGTTGTACACTTCCAGCAGGTCCAGGCCAATCGAGTGCCACAGTCATGAACACAATTCAGGTGGCAAACCATCACTTCTGAACACTGTACTCTTTTCTAAGGGCCCTCAATGAGGGAACCCACATCCTTTTAGATCCAACTGGCTGATCTCATGACGATAACAGGTAGAATCAGGGATGAATTCCTAACAGTAAAATGGAACAAATCAGGAAATAAATTGAAAATCTTGTCTCCTTGTTACTCTGAATACACATTACGCCAAAAAAGCATGTGGCTGGAAGCTATGGTTCCAGGAGGAAGGGCTTTGGATGTCTTGAAAATTGGTGATGGTTCTGGGGCTGTTGTGATCTGAATAAATTGGTACTATGTTTTTCTTAAAATGGATAAGGATTGCTACTCTTCAGAGGAAAAATTCTACCGCCATTGTGGAATATTTGTTCAATCTTGTCGGAGTGTTGGGAAACTTGGATAAAGCACAGATAGCAGGGAAATGAAGTTGGCCAATTGAGGTAGTAAATCTATGAGTGAAAGAGAAAAGCAACAAAAACACAATCTCTTTCCATGAAGATGTTTTGTTCCAGAATCCTAATGTTCAGGATCAAATGCTTCCCTCACATTCTTAATAGATTCAGTGACAGAGATCTTTCTGGAGCGTGACTTCCTAATTTCCGAGAGATCCTCAATAATGTATCCAACTAGTCATACAATTACTGTCAAAATCTCACTTCTTTTATTGTTTGTGATAATGTTTATGGTATTTGGACAGAAATTACATATGTAAATGATTAACTTATTACATCTCACGTGTTTGAATTGATTTGCGATAACAGATGACAGCATGCAGCAAGTTACTTTACATTCTTCAAAACATTAAGACACAAAGATTCTCTTGATGTTCCCCTTGACTATTCCCCACAAGTCCGAGGGAGACTCAAAGAGGGATTCCACGGTTCTCCAACCTGCGGAACCCTTTTTTAGCTGCTCCATGCTTTCTGTCATTAGTGGTGACAAAAAATTGCTGTCCTTGGCAGTGATGTTCTCATCCCATACAAGGCCACAGAATGATATGCTGCAATTATACAAAACCCTGGCTCGTTCTCACTTTGAGAACTGTGAACAGATCCAGGTGACACACTTAAAAGGATACCTTGAACTTGGAGGGGGTGCAGTGTAGATTTGCAAGAATGATGCCTGGCGTTTCGGTGTTCAGTTATCGGGTGAGACTATATAAATTAGGCCTTGTTTCTCTACAACTTAGGACGCGGGGTTTAAATCGATAAACTATTTACACTGTATGGCGTTTTGACTAAAAGGAACATAGCTTGTGTTGTCGGTCCGTTGTGTATAGGAGAGATGTTAAGAAGCAATTCCACACAGAAATGGTGGGGGATATTTTGCATTCTCTTCAACGAAGAGTAGTGGATGCTGGATTGGTTGTCTAGATTACTTACAGTGTGGAAACAGGCCCTTGGACCCAACAAGTCCACACCGACCTGCCGAAGCGCAAACCACCCATACCTCTATATTTATCCCTTAGCTTACACTACGGGCAATTTAGCATGGCCAATTAACCTGACCCGAACATCTTTGGGACTGTGGGAGGAAACCGGAGCAAACGCATGCAGACACAGGGAGAACGTGGAAACTCCACGCAGTCAATCGCCTGAGGCGGGAATTGAACCCGGGTCTCTGGCACTGTGAGGCAGCAGTGCTAACCACTGTGCCGCCCACAATTTAGTTAATTTTCATTCTGACATAGATAAGTTTTATAAAATATCGCCATTCTAGAATAAGGTACAATTACAGGCATATGGAGTTCGGCTACAGATCAGTCGTTGACTGTCAGAACAAACTCGCAGGGGGTTGAATGGCCTGTTTCAATGTCCCTATGACTATCAACCTTCTCGTACAGCATAACCAAGGCATTGCCATCCTTCCTGAAGTGTGGTGTTCAGGAATGGGCAGATCTTAATTTTAACCCAATGCAAGCCATTTGCATCACAAGAGTTCAAAACTAACCTCTTTCCCCTGACTGTGGCTGAAAAAGGTTCAATACCATATCCTTCGCCTTTATATTCGAATTACACAGTGTGTGGCTTTTGGTTTGCACAACTGCCTAGACTGCCCAATCACTCTTCAAAAAAGAAGCGTAAATCTAAAATTCTTGATGCTGTTATCTCCCCTCCAGAATTGAGCCAGCTAATTTATATAATCTCTCTCTATCAAAAAAAAATAAAGCTTTCTCACTTCCGTCATGATCTGCTATTTGTCTGCATATTTCACAATGAATTTTTCAAGTCTCTGCCTTTCTTTACTGCCATTGGGTAAAGTTTTAAATGAAAGCTTCTGCAACATTTGAAATGTTGCAACTATTCACTGTCCATTCGTGGGTTTTTTTTCTCGATGCATCTCCATCTCCTTCTCCAACCTGTCCCACAGAAATAGGCGCAGGTTATTCAGCCACTTCTCCAGCCCGTTCCACAGGAACATGAGGAGGCTATTCATCTCCTTCTCCAACCAATCCCACAGGGACCGGAAGAGCGTATTCAGTACCTTCTTAAGCCTGTTCCGCAGGACCAGGAGGAGGCTATTCATCTCCTTCTCCAACCGATCCCACAGGGACAGGAGCAGGGTATTCAGCACCTTCTTTCGCCTTTCCCACAGTAACAGGAGGTGGCTATTCATCTGTTTCTCCAACCTGTCCCACAGGAACCGGCGAAGGCTCTTCAGCCCCTTTTACAACGTGTCCCACGGGAACGGGAGAAGGTAATTAATTGCCTTCTCCAACTTGTCCCACATGAACAGGAGTAGGCCATTCAGCCCCTTCTCCAATCCGTCGCAGACGAACAGGAGAAAGCCATTCATCTCCTTCTCCAACCTTTCCCACAGGAACATGCAGAGGTTATTCATCCCATTTTCCAGCCCGTCTCACAGAAACAGGAGAAGGCCATTCAGCCCCTTCGCTAACCTGTCCCACAGAAACTGGATGAGGGTATTCAGCCCAATCTCCAGTCCATCCCTTAGAACAGGAGGAGGCTATTCATCTCCTTCTCCAACCAGTCCCAAAGGAACAGGCGGAAGCTATTTAGCCCCTTTTCCAGCCCATCCCACAGGAACTGAAGGAGGCCTTCTCTAACCTTTCCCATAGTAACAAGTGGAGGGTTATTGATCTCCTTCTCCAGTCATACCCAAAGGAACAGGCGGAGGTTATTCAGCCCCTTCTCTATCTCATCCTACAGCAACAGAAGGAGACGATTCAGCCCTCATCTCCAGGAAATCCCACTGGGACAGGAAGCTGCCATTCAACTCATTCAGCCTGTCCGACAGGAACAGGAGGATGACAATCAGCCCCTTCTCCAGAATATTACGCTGGAACAGGAGGAAGCCATTCAACTCCTTCTCCAGCTTATTATGCTGGAACAGGAGGAATACATTCAACTCCTTCTCCACAAATGCTGCCAGACTGGCTGAGTGCTTCCAGGAATTTGTATTTTTGTTTCTGATTTAGAGCTTCCACAGTTCGTTCGGTTTATAATCGGCCCCTTCCCCAGCCTTCCGCACAGGAGGTGGGCATTGAGGAAGGGGAAGTGGTGGCCTTGTGGAATTTGTGCTGGTCTGTTAATCCAGGCAACCAAGTCATGTTCTGTGGAGCTGGCTTCAAATCCCACCGTGGCAGATGGCCATATTTGATATCAATATATGTCCAGAACTTAAGAGTCTAATGATGCACGTAAGTTGTATGCCTTTAAGAGAGGGAAGCAGGATCCTTACCTGGTCAGGACAACACGTGAATCCTGATATAGAGTAATGTGGTTGCCACTTAACAGCCCTCTGGACCATTAGAGATGGGCAATCAACTCGAGCGCTGACCAGCAAAGTCCTCATCCTATGACTGAATATTAAAAGCCTTCTTGAGAAAGATACAGAGGAAATGAAGGATGAAATTTAGTTAATTCTGAGATGATACCATGGAACAGCAGCAGACCGATCAATTCTACTTGCGAGCATAAGAATATCAGAATGGATGTACGTCTGTACACACTGTTCTACATGGAAAAGCGAAGGCAGTAGGGAAAGCAAAGGCATGAGGAGTGGGGTTGTATGATGTATAATGACAACTGGACTGCGAATGATGGAGTAGTCAGTGGCACGGAGAGAGCTGTTTGAGGGAGGCAATACAAGTTGGAGGCAATGATTTGTTGAGATGGACGTGGTGAGTGACAAGGCTTAATGTTGATGTTTGGAATTTTGAAAAGAGGGTACTGCCCATCACTCCCTCCCACCCAAATTGATTAAAGTTGGAAATAATTTATATTACTATGTATTTAATCATCTCTGTTGCCCGAAATGTGTGATACTCTCTTAACCTGCATTTAAGTGTTTGTCTTTCCCTGTGAGCAAACCTCCCCCTGTTGATCTGCATTTAATTATATCACTGTTCTCTTGCACGTAACCCATACTCTTCTGTAGTGTTTACTTCTCTCCCAATTACTGTGTGTTTCATCTTCTTTCTCTCTCTCTTTATTGAAGATTCTACCTGTTACTCTGCATTTAAGTCGTTATCTGTATTCAGTCCACTCTATGAACGACCCTGTATTTCATCCTCTTCCTGTTCATCTGTAATTAGTGCCATACTATTACTGTTTACTTAACCACGTCTTTATCTGCATTCGATCCTCTGTATTCCCCTGTATGAATATATAAATGACAGTTATGTCTCCTACATTTCCTGAACTTTGAACATCTTTCTCTCTCACTCCCTCTGGCTGTAAGGGAGGTGTGTTCATATGTTTTCCTTTCAGTGTGTGAGGGCCTCTGTGTGCCGCTATGTGAGGGAGCTTCATTGTGTTTGTGCGGATCTCACTCTGTGTGTGAGTGTCCGTCAGTTTTTGTTTTTGGAATTGTCCCTGGGTGTGATACATTGTGAGTGTGTTTATGCATTTTTGTGCGCATTTCTCTCTGTTTGTGTTGGGAACTATTTTAGTGACTATATATTATGGTATTTGTCCATTTTGGTTTGACTCCCACAGCTACCCGGACTATATCTCCTCCCGCCTTTCCTTTGGGAAAAGTACTATCCCGTATTCCCAATTCCTCTGTCTTTGAATAGACAATAGACAATAGACAATAGGTGCAGGAGTAGGCCATTCAGCCCTTCGAGCCTGCACCTCCAAGAAGGACTAATTCCACCACAGAACATCCCAGCTGGCCTCCTTCTTCAAAGATGACACTTTCCCCTCCCACGTCGTAGACATTGCCCTTCACTACATCTCCTAGTCTTCCCACGCTTCCACCCTTGGACCCTACCCCACCAACCACAATAAGAACAGAACCCCCTTGGTACTCATCTTTCACCCCACCAACCTCAGGATACACTGCATTATCCTCCGCCAGTTCTGTCACCATCAAAAAACCCACCATCAGAGATATATATTTCTTCCCACCTCCATCTGAGTTTCGCAGAGATTATTCGCTCCTTGACACCCTTATTAGTTCCACTTCCCCGCCACCGCAAGAAGTACAAGGCCTGTTCCCATCCCTCCCGCTAACCTCCATCCATTTTGGATGGAGTCACAGTTACCTTCTGCCTAGCTCCACTCTCTCCCATTTATCTCTCAGCCACCTTTGCCCATAAGCCTCATTACTGATGAAGGACCTATGCACACAATATCGATTCCCCTGCTCCTTGGATGCAGCTTGATTAGCTCTGCTTTTCCAGCACCACAGTCTCGACTCTGATCCACCCAAAGGATCCTGCAAAATTCGTCAGAAATTTACCTGCACTTCCAGAAATGTCATCTACAGCACCCGTTGCACCCGATGTGGTCCCATCTACATTGGGGAGACAGGACACCAACTTGTAGAATGTTTCCAATGACATCTCTGGAACACTCGCCCTGTAGCTAAACACATTAACTTCCCCTCCCACTTCGTCGAGGACATGCAGATCCTGGGCCTCCTCTATCGCCAAACCCTAACCACCCGACGCCTGGAGGAAGAATACTCATCTCCTGTCTTGGGATCCTCCAAGCAAACTGGATCAATGTGGATTTCCCCAGTTTCCCCACTTCCCCTCACCTCACTTCACTGCTGTTCCAACCTCACAACGCAGCACCGCCCTCTTGAAAGGTCCTCCCTATCCATCTTGCTTCCCACATATCTGTTTCAACCTCCTGGACGACATATCATTTTCACCCCCACGTTCGTCTAGCTATCACAGAACCAGCTACCTCACCCCCCAGATCCACTCCATCCCATTTATCTCTCAGCCATCTTGGCCCGTAAGCTTCATTCCTGATGAAGGGCTTATGACCTCATTGTCGGTTCTCCTGCACCTTGGATGCTGCCTGATTGGCTCTGCTTTTCCAGCACCACTGTCCCGTCTCTGATCTCCAGCAACTGCAGTCCACGCTTTCTCCTATGTCATTCATTCTGTATAAGACTGCATGAAGGTGATTGTTTTTATTTGGTGTATGTTACTGTGACTGTTTGATTTTACCTGTGCATTTTGCAGATATACATCTGTTGTGTTTGTCCTGTGTGAATGTTGTTTCTGTGGTTGTGTTGCTATGACTGTGTGTGTGTGTGTGTGTATGTGTGTGTGTGTGTATGTGTGTGTGTGTGTGGGTGTGTGTGTTGTATGTGAGTATTACTGTCTGAAGTCAATATGCTTCTGTGACTCATGTGTGTGTGTCGGTGCATTATTTTTGAAGTGCAGGCTGTGTCTCTGCCTGACTGTGTCCCTGTTTAGGCAGATTAGTGTGTTCCTGAGATTACGTTTGGTTTTCTGTCTGTGTGTCGAATTTTTCCTATCCCCCGACAGGATCTGTCTGTGCCTCTACTTTAGTGTGTCTCTGTGATTGCAATCAATGTCATTCTATCTATTTACATAATTGTGTTTGTGTTCTCTAACTGTGTTTGAATGTGCAAGTGTATGAGTAGAAGAATGTTTCTGTAATTTCTTGGAGGTTGGTGCGTACCGTCTCTCAGTGTGTGGTCATTTCTCTATGTGTGTGCACATGTGGGTGTGATTCCGTGCCAGCATGAAGATATGCTCCTATATATCAACATGATTAGTTTTATTGCGAGAATAGATTTGTTCCTATATGACGGTATGACTGCATTACCCTGTACGTGGATGCTTGTGCATTCGGGCTGTACATACATGTGTTCATGTATTTCTCAGTATGTCGGCATTTCTGTGACTGTGCTAAGCTGCAGGTGCATTTTAATGTGTCAGTATGTAGGTATGTTCCCACATTGCAGTCTGATTGTAATCGAGTGTGTGGCTTGTGAAAGAGTTGGTATGTGTCTGCGTCAGTATTTAGATATATTCACACATTTCAGTTCGTGTGTGTGTGTGTGTGTGTGTGTGTGTGTGTGTGTGTGTGTGTGTGTGTGTGTGTGTGTGTGTGTGTGTGTTTTAGAAACACAACAAACTATCAGACAGACAGTTGCACCTACTCTGAGCTGGAAAAAGGAAGGAAACGAACTGAACACACAAGAAAAGAAAGCCCTAGAAAACCTCAAAAAAGACAAAAACATCGTTATATTACCTGTAGACAAAGGTCGGCTCACAGTCATCCTGAACAGAAGTGACAACATAGAGAAAGCCAATGCACTACTCGCATACACCAATACTTATCACAAGGTGGCGCTAGACCCGACCCCACAACTAGGAAACAAAGTTACATATCTCCTAACAAAAGTACACAATTCCTGACAATTAAACAAGAAGGAATTCCAGAAAATGAAACCCGACGGGACCAATATCCCACTATTCTACGGACTACCAAAAATCCATAAACCAGGAGCCCCCCTCAGACCTATACTCTCACTACCCGGAACACCAACTTACTGACTGGCCAAACAACTGCACGCAAGACTGAAGTACCTAGTAGAAGAGTCACAGCACTCCATCCACTCCACTCAGGAATTCCTAAAAAATTTCAAAATCACCAAAATAGATAAAGAAGAAGCAATGATCTCATTCGACGTATCAGCACTGTTCACTCCATCAACATCCAACTAGGAACGGAAACACTCGCCACACTTTTAGAACAGACCATCGCACACACACCAAGTACCATTTATCACATTCCCAAGGAAAACATCATGAAGCTAGTGGACCTGTGCCTCACCACCCACTTCACTTTCAACAACATAGTCTATAAACAAAACAAACGGCACACCCATGGGATCTCAGCTATCAGGAGTCATAGCAGAAACGGTAATGCAAAGGCTAGAACAAAGAGCCCTACCAATCAACAAACCAAAAATCTGGGTTCGCTATGTAGATGACACCTTTTTCATCACAAAACGAAACAAGATAGAAGAGACATTTAACATAATCAACAACACCCTCACAGGCATAAAGTTCACCAAGGAGGAAGAAGCTGACAACAAACTCACATTTCTGGACGTCACAGTAGAAAGAAAGGACAAGGGAGAATTAAAAACCTGCGTATACAGAAAACCGACAAACACTGACTAAATGCTCAACTACACCAACAACCATCCCAACCCACACAAACGAAGCTGTATCAGAACACTATTCCAACGAGCCATCACACACTGCAGCACAGACGAACTTCGAAAAACAGAGAAGAACCACCTATACGACGTATTCAAGAAGAACGGATACTCAAAAAACACAGTGCGCAGATTCCTCAAGTGCAAACCACGACAAGCAGACAAAACACAGCCAGAAATCCTAACCACGTTACCATGTGTCAAAGAAGTTTCAGAAATGACAGTCAGACTACTAAGCCCCCTCGGAATCCTAGTAGAACACAAACCCACCAACGCTCTCAAACAAAAACTAACAAAGTTAAAAGACCCAGTGCAACCCATGGACAAAATCAACGTCATCTACAAAATTCCATGCAAGGACTGCAACAAGCACTACGTAGGACAAACAGGAAGAAGGTTTGCCACCAGGATACATGATCACCAGCTAGCCACAAAAAGACACGACCCCCTCTCCTTCTCAGCCCTACACACGGATGGAAAAAACGCCATTTTGACTGGGACAACGCATCTATCCTGGGACAGGCTAAGCAAAGACATGCCAGAGAATTCCTAGAGGCCTGGCACTCCAAACACAACGCCATAAACAAGCACATGGATCTAGATGCAATCTGTCAACCCCTCAGAAAACGAACAAGAAACGACATCACCGCAAACCCCAGGAACCCCATCCAGGAGAAAGTTATACATAGAAAGCAGGAGACAACAGCTTCGCTTCACTTGGAGTTCGCCACTGATGATGTTACCTAGCCAGGTAATGAAACTTCTGAATATCAAACCTACAGCTCAGCGAGCAAACCTACACCCTAAACCTCAACCTGAGCTACAAACCTTCACAAACCTTGCGAAATTCTGGTAAATCGCCTCTGCGCCTTTTCCAGTGCTTCCAAATCCTTCCAGGAATGGGGAGACGAGAACTGTAAACGCTATTCCAAGTGAGGCCTCACTAGAATTGTGTACAATTGCAGCGTAACATCACAGCTCCGGAACACAAACCCTCTACCGAAAAAAAAAGAACACTGCGTATGCCTTCTTTACAGCACTAAAGCCTTGGTGGCAACTTTCAGGGATCTATGGATATGGATACCAAGATCCCTCTGCACATCCACGCTACCAAGAATCTTTCCATTGAACCAGTATTCTGCCTTCCCGCTATTCTTCCCAGAATGAATCACCTCACATTTATCTGCATTGAACTTCATGTGCCATTTCTCAGTCAAATTCTGCAGTTTATCTAAGTCCCCTGCAAATTGCAACATTCTTTCACACTGTCCACCACTCCACCGACATTAGTGCCATATGTAAACTTAATAATGCAATTCCCTTTGCCTGCGTCCAAGGCATTTATTAAAATGACAAACAGTAGTGGTCCCAAAACAGATACTTGTGGTACACCTGGACTTCAAGTTGAATTTTGCACAGCAACCACCACTCGTTTTCTTCTTACAGAAAGCCAGGTTGTAAACCAAATTCCCTCAATCCCATGTCTCCAGTATTTTCTCCAGTAGACTACCATGTGAAACATTATGAAAGGCTTTACTGAAATTCATCTATACCACGTCAATTGCCGTATCCTGATTCACATGTTTGGCCACCTTCTCAAAACAACTCGATCAGGCTTGTGACATATGACCTGCCCTTCAATAAATCATTTTGACTCTCTTCAATCAAATTGTTGTTTGTTAGATGGTTAAAAATTCTATCTTTTATAATCCTTTACAAAACATTTCCTAAAACAGATGTAAGGCTGACTGGTCTTAATTACTGGGTCATCTCTACTGGCCTTCTTGAACAAGGGACATGAATGTGTTCCATTGACATTCATCCCTTCAATATTTTACTGGAGATGTCTAACTGCTACTCTACATTTCGTAGTGTCCTTCAGTAAAATGAAAACTGGTTTCCTCCTCAGTCAACGTCAACTGATAGATTACCTAGCTACCGCCTTCCGTAAATGACAACTGATGCCAAATTTTACTGCCCCATTCCAGACATCACTAAATCAGCTTGTCCCTTCTCCTAAACACTTACTGACACAATTTGTTTCTCTGTCTCCGAAGAGGTACTGTACAAGAACTGTTATTCCGTGCACTTATTCTTCCCACAGCCAACTATCTTCACACCACCTAAAATGAAAGTAAATGCGATCTCAGCATTCCTGCGACCGACTTTCCCGTATTCACTGGTACTGACCTTTGATGATTCCATTATAAATGATCTCACTGTAATCTGTGAATCTTCACCAATTGAATGTCTGCCATTCGCACACTGTCTCTGCTGGACTCCAGAACATTTCCAGGGCTGCTTCCTTGCTATGTTTACATGCTTCACGCTGGTAACACCATCGACAGACTTAGGGTCAACTCCAGAATGTTTGCGGACGGCAACCAGCTCCAGTTCTCGACCATACTCTCTCTCTCTCTCTCTGTCTCTCTCTTGCCCTACTGTGCCTATCTGGTTCTCCGTTCTACTTCACTGCCATTTCTC
>NC_083440.1:14653658-14685727 GCF_020745735.1 Hemiscyllium ocellatum | reverse complement strand
CCATCTCCGCCTATGTTTGTGTCATCCAAAATTTATCAACCCATCCCTTCTAGCCCTCATCTCCGTCATTATAAAATAAAAAACTCAGTGGCTTCAAAACTGATCCTTAAGTACACCACTGGTAACTGATCTCCCAGGATGAACATTTCAAATCAACCACAGGTATGTTTCCTTTAAGTTCGCCAGTTTCGGATCCAAGCCTCTTTATTTTCTGCACATCCTGGGGAACTTCTTCAAATGCTTTACTGAATTCCATACACAACATATCAACCACAAGACAACTTTATGACTCAAGTCTTGTAACGATCTGAAACTGAGCTCATCCCACTTTTGAGCACCACAGTTTAGGAAGGACATCAAAAAACTGGATCGGTACTGGAAGGAGCTGAATAGTCACAAGATCATAGAAAGAGGTTATTCAATCATTCGAGCCTTTTCTGTCATTGAATAGCTGATCTGTAAAATAACTTTATGCACCCATGCATGTGACGAATCCCTTAATACGTACAAACGACTGATCCAGCATCCACTGACACCTATGGAAGAGACTTCCAAACATCTACTACCTTTTCTGTGTGAAAGTACTTCTTAACATCTCCTGAACACACTGGCCTTAAATTGCAGACTATTTATTTTTATTTGAGACTTCCAAAGCAGGGGATATAGTTTCTCTTTATCTACAATGTCTTCTAAATTGTAGAGAGAGCAGGCCTAATTTGCACAATCTCCGCTCAAAGCTAAACCACAAAGTACAGGTAGCATTCTTTCAAATCTACTCTGTACTCCCTCCAAGGCGAATATATTCCTCCGAAGATGTGGTAAGCGGATCTACTCACAGTTGCCCAGTGAGATCGAGTCAGTGATTTTTGTAGCTGCAGTGTAACTTCTATGGCCTCATATGGGATGAGTGCCTCAGTAGTAAGGAGAGCATTTATTGCCCTCCCAAAGGGCAGTTAAGAGTCAACCACATTGTGGATCTTGAGTCACATATGGGGCAGACCAGATAAGCGTGATTGTTTCCTTCCCAAAAGGGCCTGAGTTAAACTTTACTTGCTGGTATCTTTTTCTCCTGAAAATAACAGAGGCAAAAGGATTAATCAGTGTGTTAATCATTTCCCTAAAGACATTGACAATATTCCCACAGCTTTGGTTTCGTCTGGTTTGATTTCCTTGCTTCATAACTGGGCCTCATTTTACAATAAAAATGTGATGTGGTTAATTATTTTTAAAATGTAAGTTACATAGATTTACACCTTTAGAAAACTAGTCTTTCCCTATAATAACCCAAATGACTACCTGTTCTGAAATGTCTGTGCCAACACATTAACTTAAAATGCGCGATTACAGATCATTAAACTGGAGTTGGGTCTGTTCGTTCTAGTCCAAAAGTCCTGCTTCTTTGCCTGATGTCCTCTGGAGCGCATGGGGGATCTCCCTGATTTGATTGGCTTCTTTTAGCTTTGATGTTGAAGTGACTGTGTTGAACTGGGGTGGACAAGGTCAGAAGTCATACGACACACGGATATCATCCAACAGATTTATTTGAAATCACAAGCTTTCATGTGACTTCTGAACGTTTTTTTTGCCAGTTATCCCAGGTAATTTCCGATTGGAAAGGCTGAACATTAGTTTGATGTAACCTTGTAATTAGCAAAATTTAGATTCAGTTTCTATCTCAGGGAAGGTTTATAAACAGTATTGGATATTTTATTTTCCCGTTATTAATTGACCAGTCTCAAACACAGTTCATCTGAAACTCAAATCTTGGTCCACGCCAAACCTTGTGGCAATTTCCCATCAACAATCCGTTCAATGTTAAATCGAGGTAAAGACTTGCATATCTGTCTGGCTTGATTGAATTTGGCAGTGAATGCTGCAAGCTTCCTGCTTTTACACCTCAGTTCCACTGTTTCATTAACACTGGCTTAAAAAAAAATCAAACAAGTTCATGGGCTTGTGTACCTCGACCTACCACATCGACCCCACTCCCTCCAACAGGATTCTTGTTCCAGGTTAACAACGCCACTGCTGTGGGTGTCACTGCTGACATCTTCCTCCACAATCATTTGGACAAGAAACAGAAGCTAAAGATAAAGACACGACAGAAAAGAAGAAAGAATTATGTAACCAGGCCTGGTGTTCACAATCAAACGGACTCAGGAGCCGGGATGCTGCCAGTCATGTCAATGCTGCCATATTAAAAGAACAAATGATGAAGAAAGGAATGAGGGACGTTTACCAGGGCTTGTGGATTTCATCTATTAAGTTAAATGATCAGTAAGAGAACGTGGATTCTGAATGTGTAACTGTAATTCTGAGAAAGCATGGAGGAGCTCAAAAGAGATACCACGGGTTTAAGAAACGTGATGCCACTCTCTGAGTCTCCATCAAACTGGTGTGAATTTGTCAAAGGGAACATCAAAAGGATTTTTATTTTGTAAGCAATGTCAATGTGAATGAGAAATAGGGCGAAGTGTTCCTCCTCTAGTGATTCATGCAGAATCTACCCCAGCTACAGATAATGGGTGTTGATGCCATGGACAATATCCAGGAGGTAAAGAGCCTGAAAGTCTCACTCTTTAGCTCCGAATATTCCAAGATAATCTTCCAAACCAGTGTCCACACTGTGGAGAAGGATGACACGTGCTCCCGTTTGCTCTTCAAGAGAGCTCTGTGCTCAGAGCCTGAAAGGAGGAGATAAATCTGTAACGTTATCTCAACATGATATGCTGAAGATCAGCAAATCCTTTTATGCCAGACTCTATGACACGAAGTCCACAGACAGTGCAGTCTCCTGTTCTTTCCTCCATATAAAACACAGAATAAAGAACAATACGTCACAGAAAGGCACTTCGACCCTCGATGAGGCAACGACCTGTGAACTAATCTAATTCCATCTCCCTCCACTATCTCATTTAACTACATTTGGAGGCAGGGCCTTCCACGGCCTTATCACCTTTGAGAAAAAGAACCTGCCTCTGACATCTGTCTTAAATCTATCATCCCTCAATTTGCAGCTATGAACCCTCGTAAAAGTCAATATCTTTATTCTAGAAAATCAAACTCTCACTGTCTACTCTGTCTAATCCTCGGATCATCTTATATGTTTCTATTAAATACCTCTTAGCCTCCTTCTCTCCAATGAGAATAGACCCAGGTCCCTCAACCTTTCCTCATAAAACGCTCCAGACCATAAAACATTTTAGTAAATCTCCTTTGCGCCTTTCCAATTCCTCCACATTCCTCCTGCAATGGGGCGACCAGAACTGTAAACAATATTCCAAGTGAGGCCGCAATGTGCACATGCAGCATTGCATTACGGCTCTGGCACTCAATCCCTCTACCAATAAAACCTAACACATTGCATGCCTTCTCAACAGCACTGTCAACCTGGATGGCAAATTTCAGAGATCTATGTACATGAACACCAACACATCTGCACATCCACACGACCAAGAATCTTTCCATTGACCCAGTATTGTGCCTTGCTCTTATGCTTCCTAAAGAGAATCACCTCACATTTATTTGCATTGATATTCATTTGCCACCTCTCAGTTTACCCAATACGCTCTGCAACCTGCAGTATTCTTTCATGCTGTCCACTGCTCCACCAGCCTGTCATGTAGGTGTGGAATGACAACACACTAGAGAGGCTGCACCAGCTGCTCTCTCTGGATGCGTTGGCCAAGACCCTTGAGTCCTTGGAAAAGAGCAAGACTCCAGGAAGTGACGACTTACCATCTGAATTATATTCAACTCAATGAGACTTGATTGGCCCAGACCTGCTGGAAGTGGACACCTGTACGCTTCTAAGGCATAACATTTGTAAATCTATAATGAATATACCATTTCCCACATCTAAAATCAGAAGGGGAGCCAGGCGACTGACGACCAATTTCATTGTTGAATGTAAGTGAAATGTCCCAGATAAGGCATCACCAACCGGGTCGGTTCTGCTTTGAGATCAGTGATGGACCCAGAACAATCCTGATTTGGACTGACAGCCACACAGTTCTAGGGGATCGAATCACCTCCATGCTGGATAGGAGAGTTGAAAACCTGTCTCTTCATCCTGCACTAGGAGGTCCTTGCCAGGATCTGACACACATCCATGTGGAATGTTTTTCTCCAAAGTAGGCTTTGTTGAAGGATTCCACAAATGAATCCCACAGATCTCCACCAACCTTAATAATTCAGCTTTAATCGATGGTTAGGAAACAATAAGCTTTTCAATCAAATCTGCAGTCAGGCAGGGCTGCCCAATCTCACCTTTCCTGAGGTGTTATTGACTTCGAGGCACCTAAATATTTGTTGAAAATCATTCAGGAATTTCTCCCTCTTTAGCAAAAGTCAATCTGCTGGGAACCTCTTTACCACGGTCCCGAAATGCTCAACTGCTTATTGATACATTAATTCGTTATTTAGATTAAGGAACTGAGTATCAGAGTCAAATTTCTCATTCTCCATCTGAAATTTTTTTTTAATAAAACCATGAGGTTATGGATGTGGTAAATAGACAAAGTGTCTTCCCTGGGATGTGAGAGTCCAGAACGAGTGGGTACAAGTTTAGGGTGAGAGGGAAAAGATATGAAAGAGACCTAAGGGCAACTTATTAACTCAGAGGGTGGTATGTGCATGGAATAAACTACCAGAGAAAGTGGTGGAGGCTACTACAATTTCAACAGTTATAAGCTACCTGGATTGGTACATGAATAGGAAAGTTTTGGAGGAATATGGGCGAGGTGCTGTCAGGTAGGACTTGATTGGGTTGGGATATCTGGTCGGCATGGACGAGTTGGACCGAAGGGTCTGTTTCTGTTTTGTACATCTCTGTGACTCGATGACTCTATGTTTTATTATCACTCTTACCCAGTGCAATAATAATGTAAATTCATGCTATTCCATTTTATCGGTATGTTTTGGGCAAAGTATGTCGACTTGCTGCATGCTTACATCTGTTACATTGTTTCACTGCAAACCTGTGAGATGCAATAAGTTAGTCCTTCTAATCTGTTTTCTTTTCTGTCCAAATAGTGGAGATTTCGACAGAATGTGCACAACATAATGGATACATTATTGAGGGTTTCCCTAAAATGACAATCTTGGCCTCAAGAAAGAACCCTGTTCATGAATGTGTGAGGCATGTGAGGGTAGGGTTTGAGCCTGAAGATTAGGATTCTGATGCAGAACATCTTTACGTATTCAGAACGTGCTTTTGTTCCTTTTCTCCTTAAGTTACTGGTTTTCTACTTCATGCAGCCACCATCATTTCCCTGCTAACTGACACTGATCCCAGGTTCCCAACACTCTGACAGGATTGAAAAAATATTCCACAATGGTGGAATGTGTTTCCCCAGAAGAGTAGGAATCTCTATC
Source organism: Hemiscyllium ocellatum (assembly GCF_020745735.1). Lineage (NCBI taxonomy): Eukaryota > Metazoa > Chordata > Chondrichthyes > Orectolobiformes > Hemiscylliidae > Hemiscyllium > Hemiscyllium ocellatum. Next base: position 14,680,351 of record NC_083440.1, on the reverse strand, counting down.
CAATTCAAACAAAACCCATGTTTCCAATCTACCCAGGTTTCACCAGCCCCAGAAACCTTACCAATAATCCACACATGCAAAGCCCAACCTCCTGTAACCAATGCTTCCAGCCACATGTTTATCAGGCTAATGTGTACTCGCAGACACAAGGGGATCACCTTTTCAATTTCTCATCCAATTTGTTGGATTTTACTGGTGGGAATTCACCGCTATATCTCCCTGTTTTTGTCATGAGGTCAGCCATATGGACATCGTCGAGTATGAATTCCTACATTGAAGCTGTGAATCTTACTTATTCAAAGAGACCTATCTGAAATAAAAGGACGAATGTCAGGGTCATTGATATTCTGAGTGACTGACTCAGTGGCAATCTCCTGTCAAAGGCGATACATTTACAATTAATGGGAGATTAATGACAGAATGCTAGCTTCTGAGGAGTGATTTCTCTCCCAGAAATTCTTGGTATGTATGTGCACTAGGACCACTGGCTCTTCACTTTCCACACGTTCTCGCTCCTGCTACTGCTCCTATACTAGCCCAGAAACCCCCATGCCACAAGATATGCTGAAGCTTTTACGTGACATTCTCGACACTAGGCACTGTTGAGAAAATATACCATACTAGATTCTGTCAAGTCAGGACCAATGATTTTGATAGATTCACTCAGCTTTATTCATTGCAGCCATTTGATGTAAGCACAGCACCAAAGTAACTTTATAAATCTGAAAAAAAAAATACTTGGGCGTTGGGAGTCCATGTCGATTTGAGTGCAGCATCAATTGACCAGCAATATAGCGGGATAGCACTGATTCAATGATAAGGAACAGAACTGATGCAAATCCAGGTTTGAATTCCTCAAACTGAGAAGGGTCGGAGATGAGTAAAGTTTTCAGGAAAGTAATGCAAACTACTGGTACTGAATGGACTGAAAGGCTTCTTGCTGCCTCTTGTTTTACGACGAGGATAAGCATCAAAAAATTTATAGATGAAGTGAAATCTTTCCAAGACTGAAGTGAATGAAAGAAGTCTCACATTTCACCACATGACTATTTTGTGCTCACAGTGAACCTGTCCTTCCGCTTCTAAGCGTTATTACGTCCTCCTTGTCTTTTACTGTCCCATCTGACATTGTCATGTCAACAAGCATCACACATGATCCTATTATCTCGTTTGTTGATGGAGAATATAAATGACTGTGTCTGGATAAATGACCCTTTTGTCGGGTCCTGGGCCTCCGTCACCGCTGCTCCCTCACCACCAGACGCCTGGAGGAAGAACGCCTCATCTTCCACCTAGGAACACTTCAACCCCAAGGTATCAATGTGGACTTCAACAGTTTCCTCATTTCCCTTTCCCCCACCTCACCCTAATTCCAAACATCCAGCTCAGCACTGCCCCCATGACTTGTCCGGACTGTCCTACCTGCCTATCTCCTTTTCCACTTATCCACTCCACCCTCTCCTCCCTGACCTGTCACCTTCATCCCTCCCCCACTCATCTATTGTACTCTATTCTACTTTCTCCCCACCCCCTACCCTCCTTAGCTTATCTCTCCACGCGTCAGCCTCTCTGCCTTTATTCCTGATGAAGGGCTTTTGCCTGAAACATCGATTTCGCTGCTCCTTCGATGCTGCCTGAACTGCTGTGTTCTTCCAGCACCACTAATCCAAAATCTGGTTTCCAGCATCTGCTGTCATTGTTTTTACGCAGGTGAATTTAAGGTCGGGTTGGAATGTGTTGGTGAAGTTGATGAACTGCTCAAACTCCTCACGAGAGAACGACGTTGCGTCAATGCAGTCATCTTCTAAGGATTCACTCGATCTATGCTATCTGAATCTGACATATGCTTCCTTCTTTTTCTTAACCAAAGGCTCAATTTCTTTCGTCATCCATCATTCTCTGTAGTTACCAGCCTTCCATTTCATCCTGACAGGAATATACTTTCTCTGGATTCTTGTTATCTCATTTCTGAAGGCTTCCCATTTTCCAGCCGACCCTTTACCTTCAAACATCTGTCGCCAATCAGCTTTTGAAAGTTCCTGCCTAACACCGTCAAAATTGGCCTTCCTCCAATTTAGAACTTCAACTTTTAGATCCGGTCTATCCTTTTCCATCACTATTTTAAAAGGAATAGAATTATGGTCACTGGCCCCAATGTGCTCCCCCCACTGACACCTCAATCACCTGTCCTGCCTTATTTCCCAAAGGTAGGTCAAGTTTTGCACCTTCTCTAGTAGGTAAATCCACATACTGAATCAGAAAATTGTCTTGTACACACTTAAGATATTGCTCTCCATCTAAACTTTTAACAATATGGCAGTCCCACCTAATGATTGGAAAGTTAAAATCCCCTACCATAACCACCCTATTATTCTTACAGATAACTGAGGTATCCTTACAAGTTTGTTTCTCAATTTCCCAACGTCTACTGGGGGGTCTACAATACAATCCCAATAAGGTGTACATCCCTTTCTTATTTCTCATTCCCACCCAAATAACTTCCCTGGATGTATCTCTGGTAATATCCTCCCTCGGCACAGCTGTAATGCTATCCCCTTTCAAAATTGCCACTCCCCCTCCTCTTTTGCCTCCGTATCTGGAACATTCAGCTGCCAGTTCTGCCCATCCCTGAGCCATGTTTTCCTAATTGCTATGATATCCCAGTCCCATGTTACTAAAAATGCCCTGTGTTATTCTGCCTTCCCTGTTAGGCCCTTTGCATTGAAATAAATGAAATTTAATTTATTAATCCTCCGTTATCCCTGCCTGCCATGACTGTTTGACTCACTTCTGTACTCAGCTCGATCCGTCTCAGATCGACGTCTTTCCCCACTATCTCCCTGTGTCCCACCCCACACCTTACTAGCTTAAATCCTCCCAAGCAGTTCTAGCAAATTTCCCTGCCAGTATGTTAGCCCCCTTCCAATTTAGGTGTAATCCGTCCTTCTTCTACAGGTCACTTCTCCCCCAAAAGAGATTCCAATGATCTAAAAATGTGAATCCTTCTCCCATACACCAGCTCCTCAGCCATGCATTCATCTGCTCTATCCTCCTATTCCTGCCCTCACTAGCTCGTAGCACTGGGAGTAATCCAGACATTACTACCCTTTTTAAAAGAGGACCTCCTTTTTAAGATTCTACATAACTGTCTGTAATCTCCCTTCAGAGTCTCAACCGTTTCCCTTTCAATGTGAACAATGACTCCTGCTGGCCCCTCTCCCCCGTGAGAACATTCTGCACCCTCCCTGAGACTGCCTTGATCCTGGCACCAGGGAAACAACACACCATTCTGCTTTTTCTCTGCTGACCACAGAAGCGTCTGTCTGTACCTCGGACTACAGAACTCCCTAACACAATTGATCTCTTGGAAGCCGACGTACCCCTCGTTGCATGAGAGCCAGTCTCAATACCAGAATCTTGGCTGTTTGTGCTACGTTCTACTTAGAATCCATCACCCCCTACATTTTCCAAAACAGCAATCCTGTTTGAAATGGGTATATCCACAAAAGGCTCCTGCTCTAGCTGCCTACCTCTCTCATCCTTCCTGGAGTTAACCCATCGATGTGACTGTATCTGAGACTTTACCACCTTTCTATAACTGCCATCCATCACATACTGTAGCTGTTACAAATTCCTCATCGCTTCTATTTGTCTCTCCAACTGATCCACTCGATTGAAAAAACTAGTCTTTCCCTCGAATATCACAAGTATCGTTCAGGTTCTGAAATGTTTATGCCCACAGTTTACCTTAAAATGCGCAAGTACAGCTCATCGAACTGGAGTTGACTCTCTTCTTCACAGTACCAAACTTCCGGCTTTTATATCAAAGAAAAATATACAAGATAATGGGTTTGTATACTTGGATATATCACACCGACGCCATTCCCGACACCAGGATTCCTATTCCAGGTCCACAAATTCGTCGGCATGGACGTCACCTCTGACAACTTCCTCCACCATGGCATCCACAAGGAATAGAAGATAAAGATGAAGTCGAGACAGCAAAGAAGAACGAACGATACAACCGGCCTGGTGATTGGAATCAAACGGACTCAGGAGCCTGGATGCTGCAGACCTGTCAATGCCAGTCACCTTAAAACAACAATTCATGAGGAAGGGAATGAGGGAGTTTCACCAGGGCTCAAGTGATTCACCAGTAAAGTGAGATTACATAGGTTGGGATTTGTATTGGTTAAATCCACCAATGTCAAGCTGTCGCTACACTTTTCTCTGACCACTGCATCCTGCTGGTCAACAAGGCAACGTGGAATCTGAATGTGAAACCGCTATTCCCATCAACCGTGGGGGAGCTCAAAAGGGATTCCACAGGTTGGAGAAATGTGAAGCTCCTCTCTTAGTCTCCATCAAACTGATGGGAATTTGTAAAGGGGAGCATCACGATGATTTTTACTCTGAAAAATACTTTTAACGTGAGAGAGAAATGGGGAGAACTGTTCATACTCCAGTGAATCATGCAGAACCTTCCCGAGATACAGACGATCGGTGTCGATGCCATGGTCAATTTCCAGGAGGCAAAGAACCTTAAAGCTTCACTGTTTACCTCAGATGCTTCCAAGATAATCTTCGAGTTCAGGGTCCACACTATGTAGCAGGACGGCACATGCTCATGTTTACTCTTCGAGAAGTTTCACAGGGAGACCTCTGTGCTCAGAGACTGAAGGGAAAAGATGAATCTGTAACGTTATCACAGTCTGAAATCCTGAAGATCAAACCTTTTATGCGAGACAGTATGACACGAACACCACAGACCGTGCCTTCACCTGGTCTTTCCTCCATAAAATACCAGAACATTGCAGAATAGGCACTTCGAACCTCGATGTTGCACGGACCTGTGAACTAATCTAAGCACATCCTCCTCCACTATCCCATCATCATCCATATGAATATCCAAGGCTGTTTAAAATTCCTTCATGTGGCTGCGTTAACTACATTAGGAGGTAGGGTATTCCGCATCCTTACCCCCCTGAGTAAAACAAATGCCTCTGACATCTGCCTTAAGTCTATCACCCCTCAATTTGCAGCTATGTCCCCTCATACGTGCCGGCCTCATCATTCTAGGCAAAATGACTCTAGCTGTCTTCCATACCTAATCCTCTGATCAACTTGTAAGTCTCTATTCAATGGAGTAGAAAGTGAGGTCTGCAGATGCTGGAGATCAGAGCTGAAAATGTGTTGCTGGAAAAGCGCAGCAGGTCAGGCAGCATCCAAGGAACAGGAGATTCGACGTTTCAGGCATAAGCCCTTCTTCAGGAAGAAGGGCTTATGCCCCAAACATCGAATCTCCTGTTCCTTGGATGCTGCCTGACCTGCTGCGCTTTTCCAGCAACACATTTTCAGCTCAGTCTCTATTCAATGCTTGTTAGCCTTCTTATCTCCAATGAGGACAGATCCAAGTCCATCAGCCTTTCCTCATAAAATCTTAACTCCAGATCAGATAAATCTCATTTGCACCTTTTCCAATGCTTCTATATTCTTCCTTCAATGGGCCGACGCGAACTGTGCACAGCATTCCAATTGCACATTTAGCACAGTTGCAGAGGACTGTAATATAGTCTCAGATTTAAAATGCCCCGTGGACTCCCATCATCGCAGATTCCACAGACATTACCTGGGAAATTATTTATCTCTTCCAGGAATCTTTAATTACAGACCTCTATCGAATTAAAATTCAAAATCCGCTGTGTCCGGGTCCCCAGAACATTGCCAGGGTCTTTGAACTGACAGTCCAGTTATCATTCCACTAGGCCACTGCCTCTACCCGCTGTATGACTTCCTCCGGTGTAACAGGCGAGAGAAGTGGCTGTTTACTTCTGACGCTGTAAATCAGAAACAAAAACAGAAATTACTGTTTACTCAATCAATTCATTGTCTGCAACAATTATAGTACCGCCCATATAATTGGCTTTTAGATGATGATCCAAAGCTTTGTAAGATACTTTGTGCAATGTCGTCTGCAAGTCCAAATGCAACACCAAGACCACCTCTCCTCTATCCACTCTGGTCTACTCTTATAAAGTAGTCAAACATAACTTCCTTTTCACGCTGTCCTGCTGACTCTGCTTGACCCTTTCCTCTGAATCCCCCTCATCTTCCTGTTTCGAATTGCAGACCCAATGTCGCTCTCCTAAACTACAAGATTATCCAAATCATCAATAGTCTATTCCTGTCGATCTCCAGACTGCAAACACAACAGTGGCCAAAACATGGAGCATGTCGAGGTAATGAAGGTGTAAATGGTACTGTACCTTGAAGAGAGTTGAAAGCTTGCAGAACTACATGACATAGCACCAAGTGTTCTGAACAAATTAACAATGTGACGTTTGGTCGAACAAATCCAGTCACTGCGTTGCCTAGAGAGAAAAAACAATTTCAAAATCGTCCAAACAATCGAAATTGTGACTCAAAATACCAAACTTGAATCAAGTCTGATTTTGGTGTTTTGATAGTATTAACCCAATGAAAGGATACAATGCTGTGGGGTATAAAACTGAGATAAAAATTGACAGTTGGAGGAGAACTGCCAAAAGACGAACAGATGTAGGCTGCTTGTCAGAATTCTCTGAGAGGTTCCTGACAAGAGAAGACTTTTGCACAGAGAAAAATATTGACACTGATTTGTAGAGTAAATCTACAGAGGCAAAAAGAAGATTCGACAGCGGACTAGTTCTGAAGTTTGTATTTTTCTGTAAATGTTAATCGGGTGATTTATCGAACTAATATTGTAGAAGAGCAGGTAAATGATAGTTTAGAGAAAGGAGTTGTAAATAGCTGTTAGTTAATCATTCTCTGTTAGACTGTAACGAATTAAATTGTTATATTTTACTTCCAATAATAACCTTTTGGGATAACTCTTGGCCTCTCAGATTTTATCAGATTACAACCTGGGGTGAATCTTTTCTGTGATGCTGGTTTAAATTATTGGGGGATGGGGAGGATTTATGCCGCGTCACAACAGATGTGGGGCTTTCATATGAGATTTTAACTGCTTTAGACAGATTTGAATAGATTCGTGGGTACGAAAAATCCCAATATATTCAAACACTTGCAGGTTAAAGTTCAAGAAAATTAAATAAAAATTAGATGAGGCAATATGTTTACGTTCGCGAATTTGTGGTTGATTAACTTAGAAGTGAGAGAAATGCCTCTTAAAATTGCTGAAGAGGTTTTGGGATTTAAAGGTGGTTTTCAAACATACCAGGAAAGTTGAGAAGGAAAGCAAAAGGTTATAATTATAGAATTAGCGAATAAGTTGGATTTCGGTTTAATCAAGGACAAAAGTAAATCTAAAATTGAAAGGGAATTACTCAAATACTTTGGTGTGTCAGAGAAACAAACAAGTGCTATAGAGGTTAAAAATACTTAAATTACAATTGAGGAGAAGGGAGTTATAAGATAAACAAAGATAGAGAGATGAAAGAGAGAAGGAGAGAGAAAAGTAAAGAGAGAGAAATGAACGGGAGAGACAAAGAAGGAGGGAAGGAAGAGAGTCACAAAACGAGTTAGAATTTGAACTTATGAAATTGTGACATTGTCAGCAAAGTCGAGTTAACAGAATGTAGATGAAAAGAGAAAACAGTGAAATGCACAAACATCTGAAAAGTTTGCCACGTTTTGATGAGAAAGATGTTTAAGCCCACTGTGTTTAGTTTGCTAAAATGGTTGGGCATATAGACTGGCCCGAGGATTTATGGGTAATCCTTGTTCAGACTAAACTGGCACAAAAAGCAATTGAGATATTCACTGTGCGTTCAGATGAGGGTTGAAGAGATGATGAGAGGTGAGATTGGCTACTTTAAGTGCTTGTGAATTGAACCAGATGCATATGGACGGCGGTTCAGGAACATAAAGAAAGAAACAGGTCAGAATTATGTTGAGTTTGAAAGTTGTAACCATAGACATTTAGCTCGATGGGTGCGTGCTTTAAATACAGATAGGACCTATGAGGCTATAAGGTAGATTATTCTGCTCGAGGACTTTAAAAAATCACTTCCAGAGTTGGCAATAATTCACGTGGAGGAAAAAAAATTCAGGAATTGAGACGGTCTGTAAATTAGCAGTTGGTGCATCAGACAAGCAGTCGGTCAGAGTTTCATCTTGTGAGGGATGAAAATTGGGAAGAGGGGAGATCCTACACTAATAAAGAGGAGGGAACACTGGTAAGAGTTTATCACAAGTTGCAAGAATAAGCTGAAGAGGGTGGAATGGAGGTGAAAGGCCTCAGGTGTTTCCACTGTAATGGAGTGGCACACTGAAAATTAAAGTTCTGGTAGTATCAGATGGGCAAGTGGTTAAAGGGGTTTTCCCCGCCAGAAGGAAGACAATGTAAAGTCACAGTTCTGCTCATAAAGAAAGGCATTGTAGGAAAAGATGTTGGAAAAACTGCTGAGCCAGTGGCATCAGCGAAGGTAGTAAAGGAGACACCAAAAACAGTCAAGGAGGTGGAGTAGAGTGCACAGCCTAGGCGGGGCTGGAGGTGGAGTTAGCACCTGATCTTTATAAAGAAGTCACCTCTGTGAGTAAAATGTACTCAGAGAGACAGAGGGAGAAGGGCAAGAAGTTATAATTTCTAGAGATAAAGGAATTAACCAGTCATTGATAGTAAGAGATAAACGAATTTGCAATCTTTCTGAACTGTTTACTGAGAGTGTGGTCGTTTGTGGGATCGATGGAAGAATTTAGTGTTCCCCCATGACAGATTAGGTTGGAGTGCCAACTCAAGAAGTAACGGTTGGGATAATGGACAGAGTGTCAGTTCCAGGAATACAGTTTGTTCTTGGGAACAATTTAGCAGGGTCCAAGCTGGGAGTGAAGCCCCTTCTTGTGGAGAAGCCCAAGGAAGACAAAGAAACCGAGGAGGTAAAACAGAAACATCCTGATATTTTCCCAGACTGTTTTGTAACAAGTTCCAACTATCATAAGTCACAGCACGAAGCTAAATCTAAACAGAAAGAAGAAGCTGAGGTCCAGTTAGCGAACACCCTAATGTCGTAGGAAAAGCCTGAACAGTACAGAGTTGGCAGAGGTGTTTTGTCTTGAAAGGCGAAGGGACTTGCAACAGAAAGTCAAGACGATAAAACATATATATGTGGAGGCGTGTTCTGCAACAGAGGCAGAGATTATTTTTGAGGGTTATTATCTGAAAAATAGAATCCTAAGACAAAAATGGAGACCTCCTCCCCGCAGGTTAGTGCAGAGGTGTAATGGGCCGAAGTGCATCAAGTTGTGTTGCTGATAGCATATAGACTGGCGGTGTTATGGGTAGCACATTAACTACCTGTGGGAGGTCACCTAGACGTATGAAAGTCTCAGGCTAAGGTACAAAAACATTTTGATTGACCTGGAAAGCACAAGAATGTGGCAAGCTTTGCCAAATGTTAGCTCAGCCACAGGCGGTACCAAAGCCAGCACCTTTGTTGCCAATTCTCGCATTTGAAGAACATTTCTCACAGGCTATGAACGATTGCAGAGGTCACCTCCTGAGAAGAAAAAGTGGGAACCAGATCTTGTTACCATAGTGGATGTGCCTACCACATGTCTGGATTCAATTCATTTCCGGAGTATCAAGGCATAAAGTGTGGTAGATGAGTTAGGATCTTTTTTCACACGGTATGGGCTACCCAGAGAGATTCAATTGGAGCAAGATCAAATTTTACTGCTCAGGTATTGAAGGAGATTATGGATAGCTTAGGTATACAGCACTTTAAATTAAGTGCATATCGTTCTGAATCTCAGGGAGCTTTCGAAAGATGGCATCAGATCCTGAAAACCATGTTGAGAGCAGACTGTCCGGAAAACCCGAATGACTGGGTAATTGGTATCCCGTTCGTATTATTTACCATTAGAGACGCCCCAAACGAATCTACTAAGTTCGTTCCCTTCGATTAAACATTCGGCCCTAAATTAAGAGGCCCTTTGAAACTGATTAAAGAAAAATTGACAGTACTAAAGTTCGAGATCTTACACTTAGATTATGTATCAGAGGTAAGGGAGACAGTAAATCCAGTTGGTGAGTTAGCTAAACAGGACCCAAACAGCGCCCAGAATTAAATGAAGCTGGTGGCAGACATAATCTCTAAGAATCGGGCATTTCCCCGTTGGGATCACGTTTTCGTACTGTATCCAGTGTTAGAAGATTCCTTCAAAGCCAGTTGTAGTGGTTGCTATCAACTTGAGAAAAAAAAGTTGACACAGGTGAAACATCTAGTAAAGATATCAGATAGAAATAAAGGTGTCAGGTGTGTCATGTGAATATAATGAAACCGTATTTTACTAGAGAGAAAGAACTAAAGAAATATGCATTACTTACTGCCCCGCAGAATGAGAAATCAAATCCAGATGGTGTGGATTTGGATGTGTCTCAAAATAGATTAAAAAATAAAGATGTGCTTGAGGAGTTGGTAAAGTTCATAAACTACCTGCCTCATGAGCATAGAATGCAGCTGAAAGATTTGTTAATACAGTATAAGGATATTTGTAAGAATCGGATGGGGAGGACTAATGCCGTTGAACATGATGTAGATGTCGGGAATACTGCTCCAGTAAAGCAACACCCCAATTGGCTTAATCCTTTCAAAACCACGCGGGTCCAGAAAGAGGTGGAGGCCATGCTCGCCAAGGATATCATCAAACTGAGCCAGAGCGTTTAGAATTCGCTGATTGTCTTAGTTCCCAAACTGGATGGGGCAAAATGGTACTGTGTGGATTATCGGAAGGTCAACGCCGCTTCAAAATCGGACTTGTATCCAATGCTGACTTTGGAAGACATTATCGAGAAGGTCAGAAAAGCCAGTTACATCGCCATTTTGGACTGATTTTTGGTAACTGGACAGTACATTTATCAGAGACAGCGAAATACATTTCTACGTTTATATCCCCAAATGAGCTGCATCAGTTCAAAGTGATGCCCTTTGTAATTAAGAACGCACTAGTCACATTCCAACGACTCATACAGAGTTGAGGCTGGGTTAACGAATTGTGCAGTCTATTTGGACGATGTTGTGATCTTTCGTGCGTCCTGGAAAGAACATATGGTGCATTTAACAGAGCTCTTTGAACGACTTCGAGAAGCAGAAATAGTAAGAAACTTATGCCAAACTGAATTTGCAAAAGCAGACTTTACTTTCTTGGGACATAACATCGGTCATGGAAGATCGACTCCATGGAATTCAAAGATGAAGGCCATCGAGGAATTTCGATGACGAACCTCAAAAAGATTGAGCTTTGATTCCTAGGAATCAGCGAATTCTACTGGAAGTTTGTTACAAACTTGTGCGGTGTAATGGCTGAATGTGCTGAGTGTGCTGAAAAACAACTTTTTTTTATTTTAAAACGGTGTAAGGGGACTGTATCTTTAAGAGATTTGAAAAGCGTGCAAAGACTTAGAGAAGCACACTGATAGTACTGGAAAATTTAAAATGTAGCATTTGTTTGAATAGCTAGAGCATCTGTGTTACTACGAGACAATAACAAATTCAAATTTGGTTAATCATTTTAAATTATGCCCCAAAATGTCATACTCCAATCAAGTATGCATTTAGTATTTTAACAATATTAAAACCAATTACTAATTGTCAATTACTAATTTTCAGTTACCAGTGGTGTACCATTAGGATTTTTTTTGTCCAATTGCTTTTATTTTTATTTTTATAAACAACATGGATGAGGGCGGGCATGGATAGGTTCGCAAATTTGTGGATGACACGAAGTTCTGTGCAGTTGTCAACCGTGCTGAAGGATGTTCTAGGTTACACAGAGCTGCAGAGCTGGGATGAGATGTGGCAAATGGAGATTAATACAGGAAGGTGTGAGGTGGCTCACTTTGGAGGAGTAACAGGAATGCAGAGTCCTGTGCAAATGGTAAGATTCTTGATAGTGTGGATAAGCACTAAGGGCGGCACGGTGGCACAGTGGTTAGCATTGCTGCCTCACAGCGCCTGTAGACCCGGGTTCAATTCCCGACTCAGGCTACTGACTGTGTGGAGTTTGCACGTTCTCCCCGTGTCTGCGTGGGTTTCCTCCGGGTGCTCCGGTTTCCTCCCACAGTCCAAAGATGTGCGGGTCAGGTGAATTGGCCAAGCTAAAAAATTGCCCGTAGTGTTAGGTAAGGGGTAAATGTAGGGGTATGGGTGGGTTGCGCTTCGGCGGGTCGGTGTGGACTTGTTGGGCCGAAGGGCCTGTTTCCACACTGTAAGTCTAATCTAATCTAAGCAGAGTCATCTCGGTGTCCATGTATATAAACCATCAATGCGTTGCCAACCAATGTGTTAGGACTGTTAAGAAGGCATATGATGTGTTAGTTTTCAGTAACAGAGGGATCGAGTTTCGGAACCATGAGGTCATTCTGCAGCTTTACAGAACTTTGGTACGGCTGTACTGAGAGTATTGCATGCAGCTCTAATCACCACATTATAGGAAGGATGCAGAAGCTTTGGAAAGAGTTCAGAGGAGATTTAATCGGATGTTGTCTGGTATGGAGGTGAAGGCACTACGAGGAAGGTTTGATGGACTTGAGGCTAAAACATCAGAGAGAAGAAGGTTGCGAGGTGACTTAATTCAGACATATAAGATTATCAGAGGTTTAGTTCGGAAGGAAAGGGAGAGCCGCTTGCCTCGAATGGTGATGGCTAGTACGAGAGTACATAGCTTTTGATTGAAGGGTGATAGCTATAGTACAGATGTCAGAGGTAGTTTCGTTACTCAGAGAGTAGGAGGGGCGTGTAGTGCACGGCCTGTAGCAGTCATGGACTCGAAAAAGTTATGGGCATTTTAATGGTCATTGGTTAGTAATATGAACGAGAATTGAAGTGTTGCTTAAATGAGCTTCAGATTGGTTTCCCCGTTTGACGCAACATCGAGGGCCGAAGGGCCTGTCGTGTACAGTAATGTTCTATGTTCGATGTTCAATGAACCTATCGACTGTTTTGAGGGTAGAATGTCAGACATTTAGAGCAGTCAGCCAGAGAGGCAAAGACAGCTGCCAAGCCAACAATACATACAGACTGCTCAGCAGAACAGCTCTCTTCAAGGTGCCTTTATCTAGCAAAAATCTGTGAAGCAGAGTCCCTCAGAAGAAGAAAAGAAATCAGAAGAAAACCAACAGAGGACATTCGGCAGAGCAAAGTGGTTGTGAACTATGACATTTTTTCTTAATCGTGACCTGCATTTGTTTTATCATACCAGCATAGTAGAGGCGACGATAAAAGATAGATTTAGAGAAAGGAGTTGTGAACAGTTGACCGTTTCTTTACTCTGTTAGACTTAAAAAATAAAGTTGTTAATTTTTACTTCAATTAGTGACTTTTGGGATAATTCTTTGCTTCCCTAATTTTAGAAAATCATAGTACTGGGAGAATCCTTTCTGTGTTGCTGTTTTAAATTATCAAAGCGATTTAAGCTGTGTCGTAACAATGCACACACAGACATACAGTTATACTAAGGTATATGAAATTACTGTTCAAACAATCTTTGTGTCTGCTCGGAGAGTAATGGAAGATCTTAACATCTAACTGGGTCAGTAGGGAAGGTTCAGACGTCACGTTTAAACAGGGCAGCTCCAAGCCTGATTCATTTTAAAGCTGCTCACTCCTGGCTTCAAATAATTGGGCAGAGGCAATTGACAGACAAGAAGGGGTCATACTTTTTAAGGTGAAAGATAAGCAGTTTTGAGGGGTTTGGTGGGTAGGGTTTTCAACCAGAGAGAGGAGGATCTCATAATTTAGTGCTTCGGACTTTACCTGGATTATGAACACTTGATGTGTCATAACGTTCAATATATTGTGTGTGGCGCTGAAATCTGGGACAAGTGTTGGTTTAGTGCAGTCTTGAAACACAATTTCCATGGACTGAAGGTTGGGTTTATGGTTCCAAGAATTACTGCTGGGGGGCAGGTTGGAAACTGAAACAATGTGATCAGATTAATCCAAGAGCCGTCGTTGCTCGAAACATGAAACAGAAATAGAAGTAACTGGCGAAACTCAGCAGGTGCGGCACCATCTCTGGAAAGAGAAACAGTGTTACAGGAATCATTTTTTTAAAGATATTTTTATTAGAAATTTAACATTTTTACAAGTTTACAAAAATAAACAAGACTCTCAAATACAAACATTGGTATACAATTAAATCAAATATACAATAGCCAAAATTTAACAAAGGAAATAAACCGAAATAGAAAAGAAAAACAAAACTCAACTTTCTACTAATCTAAACTACAACTAACCAGCGTGTATACTTAAGTCTCTTACATGCTCGGAATGTATTAACATCAAATGTAATAAAACCCGTATTCGTGCGGGATTCCTCTCCTAACGGGCCCCGGAGCAGCCAGGTTTGTAATCTCCATTAAATAAAAGCCCTTGTTAGGATGGCCGAAATATCTGCATTTATGTAATTCTAGAAGGGCTGCCATATTTTATAAAATAATTCAGTCTTTCGGTGCACCATGTTTGTAAGGAAGTCAAGGGGAATACATTCCATAATTAATCTGTGCCAATTTGAAAGTCCAGGGGGGCCCTCAGCCACCCAGTTCACCAAAATATTTTTCCTTGCACAGAAAGAGAGAATAGAAAATAGTCTCTTCCCGTGCATATCCAGGGAGGGAACGTCCAAAAAGCCCAAAAGGTGAGATATAGGGTCCACTTTAATTTCCGTTCCTAAAATTTCTGTCAGGGTACTTGCTACTTTAGCCCAATATCTACGGATCTTATGACAAGTCCATAGGCAAAGTACAAGAGTGCTCACCTCTATTTTGCATTTGGGACACACTGGAGATGCTTCTGCCTTAAATGTTGCCAATCGAGCCGGTGCTATATGGGCCCTATGAAGTATCTTCAGCTGAATAGCCTGGGTTCTGTTACAGATAGTAATTCTTCTAGCATTTTCCAAATATCATTCCACATTTCTATAGATATTTCTAGCCCCAAATCCTGATCCCATGTTTTAAGCAGATTGTCCATATCTCCCGATACTTCAACATGTAGTAAATGATAAATAGCGCTGACGGAGGATACCCCACTGGTCGTAGGACATTACATTCTCTATCTGATTTATAAAGACTATCTAATAATGTAGTCTTCTTCTGTATATAATCTCGAATTTGGAAGTATCGAAAGAGGTCTCCATTAGGTAAACCGAATTTCTGACGCAGCTGTTCAAAAGACATCAGGACCCCATCTTTAAATAGGTCCCCTAAACATGAGATACCCCTGGATCTCCAGAGTTTAAAAGTGGCATCTGTAAACCCCGGTTGCAATCCCCATGCTCCTACTATCGGTGCATAGGGGGATGTTTTATGTAAATTACCCTCATTTTGCTGCATTATATTCCAAGCCTTAATTGTGTTTCGTATTATGGGGTTTTTACAGTGATCTGTCATGATTTTCCTCTTGTCTGAAAATAAGAGGTTAATAAGTGGGTATTTTACTTGAGAGACCTCGATGTCCAGCCAGATTGATTGTGGATCAGACAAGACCCAATCAGCTATGTAACTTAATAGGGAACTTAACTGATATTTCCTAAAGTCTGGGAAGTCCAGTCCTCTCCTTGCCTGTGGAAGCTGTAGCTTCTTCAGCTTAATGAGGGGCCGTCTATGATTCAAATAAAGGAACCCAGCCAGCCATATAATTTACGTAGTGCCAGCCTTGGCGGCATCACCGGAAGCATTCTCATAGGATATAGGAGACGGGGCAGAATATTCATTTTAATTAGTGCTATTCTACCCAACCAGGAAATTGGAAGGTCTCCCCATCGCTGGAGGTCCTGCCTTATACTTTCCAGTAATTGCACAAAATTAGCCTTATACAACTGACCAAATACTGGAGTAATAAAAATACCTAAACATAAGAAACCCTCCAGGGACCAACGAAAGGGAAAAAGGGATCCGTCCACGAAGTGGGGTGTCATAGCCAGGCCACCCATTGGCATAGCCTCCGATTTTGAAAAATTAATTTTATAGCCTGAGAATGCACTAAATGTATTAATAACTTGGATTAGACGAGGACATCAGAGGATTACTGGGGAATAAAAGAACATCATCTGCATAAAGGGTAATTTTATGTTTACCTGTACCAATCCTCGGGGCCGTTATATTAGGATCAGTCCGTATAGCTTCTGCTAGTGGTTCAATTACTAGCATAAATAACAATGGCGAGAGAGGACATCCTTGACGGCAGCCCCTACCCACACTGAAGCTATCTGAACCTAATCCATTGGTAACCACAACTGCTTTGGGATCACAATACAATGTTGAGACCCATTTGGTGAACACCTGTCCAACGCCAAACTTTTCCAATGTATAAAACAAATATGACCATTCAACCCTGTTGAATGCCTTTTCCGCGTCTAATGAAACTACTACTCTTGGTATCTTTCCCTGATGACAGGCTTGAATCATATTCAAAAGCCTTCTAATATTATTGGATGATCTACGGCCCTTAATAAATCCCGTCTGATCCTTCTGTGGCAGTACCCTTTCTAGTCTCAGTGCTAACATTTTACAGGGGATTTTAAAATCTACATGTAGCAAGGATATTGGTCTATATGATGTACAGTCTTCTGGATCTTTTCATTTTTTAAGGATAAGAGAGACATTTGCCTCTTTCAGCGAAGGCCGGAGACAGCCCTGACTATATGAATAGTTATACATGTCCATAAGTGGATCAGCCAATATTTCTGTAAATTCTTTATAGAATTCAGCTTGAAAACCATCTGGGCCCGGTGCCTTTCCGCTCTGGAGTTGCCTAATTGCATCAAGTATTTCTTGGACTGTTAGAGGGGCATTTAGGACCGATACCTGTTCCGGAGTTAGATCCGGAAAGGTCAATGTTTTAAAAAAATGACTGCATCCTCCTAGTCCTATCTTCACAATCCTGCGATTTATATAACTCAGAATAAAATTCTCTAAAGATCGCATTAAACTTTTTATGATCATGAGTCAAAGTACCTGTACTTTCCTTGATAGATGTAATAGTCTGAGGAGCCTTCTTTTTCATTGCAAGAAATGCTAAGTATCTACCCGGTTTGTCGCCATATTCATATAACCTTTGTTTTGCAAATAATATTTCCCTCTTAGCCGTTTGAGTAAGCGTAGTGTTTAGAGCTTTCCTAAGAGCCGTAATCCATTGCAATTTTATAATAGAAGGTCGATCAGCGTATGCTGTTTCAGCTGCTTTTAAGCGAGCTTCGAGCAGGTGCTGTTGTTCTCCCTTCAATTTTTTCTGGGTCGCTGAGTAGGAGATGATCAAACCTCGTGCATAAGCTTTGATGGTCTCCCACATCATTGATGGGTTGCTTGCCGTACCTGAATTAATTTCTAAAAAAGTTTTAAATTCTTGGGACAAGTACTTTACAAATTTACTATCTTTTATCAGGAAGGGGTCCATATGCCAATGCCGAGCGATGTCCCATTGTTCCTCGCCTTAGTTTCCATATATACAGCAGCGTGGTCGGAAATTGCTATAGTACCTATTTTACAGGATGATATGGAATTTAAAAAAATCGAGGGGGCAAAAAACATATCAATTCTAGTATGACATTTATGTGGATTAGAGTAGAAAGAAAAATCTCTGCCCTGTGGATGAAGACATCTCCATACATCTACCAATCCTAATTCTTTATTCAGATCCGCCAGTTGTCTAGATCTGGGAGATACTCCGGCAGCACTCTTGGTAATGCTATCTATTTCCGGATCCATAATACAATTAAAGTCTCCCCCTATAATTGTATGACTGGCACCAAAGGCCATCAATTTTGAAAAAGCTTCCGTTATAAATTTAAAGGGGTGTGCCGGGGGGCAGTACAAATTTAAAATCCCATATTCCTCTCCATTTATGAGGGCTTTAATCAAAATATATCGTCCAGATTCGTCTTTTATCTGATTTAGGATTTTGAAAGGGAAATTCTTCCGAACAAGAATAACAACTCGTCTGCTTTTTGAGCTAAAATAAGAAAAAAAGGCCTGATCAAATCCACCCTGTCGTAATTTTAAATGTTCTTTATCCGACAGGTGTATCTCCTGGAGGAGAGCTATATCAACTCTCTCTTCCTTAATATTTGATAACATTTTCTTCATTTTCTTCATTTTAACTGGCGAATTACTCCCCTTGACATTCCAGGTGCACCACTTAACCGATTGATCAACCATAATCATCTGGGCAAATCCGAAACCCCTCAGGAGGGGAAACCCCATCTGGAATATCCCGAGCATATAAAATTTATGGAAATAAAGGCTCTCTAATATACTCACAACAGTGTAATAAAAAACTATTTCTAATTTAAAAATATATAAAACGTACCTAAGTGGAGATTTTTCCCCTTCTTCCCAGGGAGTGTCACTTCCTCTCCAAAAGTCCATCTTATCCTCTCCCAACCAATGCCCCACCCTTGACCCAGGTGCTCCTCAATAAAATGAGGAGAATTTAAATATAATACAAAGCTAGAGTTAACAGTGAGCAACCTATCCCCGCTCACACCAACACCTGGATATATTTGAGAATGTTAATACCATATATAAATATATAACTATAAAATTACAATCTCAACAAGTAATAATTAAATATAATAATACAAAATAACGGGGAAAAACAACCCCGCTCCTAAAGACGGAGGTAAAATAGAATAAGGTAACCACCTCCCCCCACCAACATTAACCAAACGCCCCAACATATATATACATACATACGTACCCACATATATACATAAAGTAATAAAAGAAAACAACCCCAAGCCCTCTCCCCACCCCCCATGATAATATTAAACAATAAGGTAAGAAAAAAGAGAGACCTAAAAAGAGGGGACATACACCAAAGTGGGGGGAAAGGCAAACCAACATCCACTATCTCTTACAGTTTATCTAAGAGAGTCCAAGAATTCCTTAGCCTTCTCTGGTGATCCGAAGTTATATATGGATCCTTCGTGGTTAAAGCATAGCGTCGCTGGATAGCGTAAGGAATACTGAATATTTAAGTCCCTTAAACGCTTCTTCACCTCATCGAATGCCTTCCTCTTTCGGACCAGAGCTGGGGAAAAGTCCTGGATCTTGGATCCTTTATAGATCATGGCTTGGGGATCTTTTCCAAGATTTCTTGAGGCTTCTAGGAGCATCTGCCTCTCCCTATAGCTCTGCAGCTGGAACAGGGCCGGGCGTGGGCGCTGGTTTGAGCCGGGCCCACGTATTGCGATCCTGTAGGCCCATTCCACCCTTACCTGGCCTGATCCAGCATGCAGATTTAAAAGCTGTGGCAGCCACTGCTCCAGGAATGCTGTAAGCTGGCCTTCCTCTTCCCGTTCGGGAAGGCCCAGCAAACGAATATTTTTTTCGACTACCTCGATTATCGAGGTCATCAATATGATTTTCTAAGGTCCGGACTCGTTGTTCGAGAGTCCGGACCTGATCCACGGCCGATTGAGCTGCGGTTTCGGAGGTCGCGGCCTTTAACTCCTCCCCTCTGACTCGGCGCTCGAGTTCCTGGATGTCTCGGGAGTGCTTCTGCAGCGCAGCCGAGAGTGATTCCCATCGATTTCGGGACTCCTCGATAAAAGCGTCGATCTTCACGTCCAGCTTGGTGATCATCTCCACAAGGCTTGTTACCGTCGGTAAGTCCCCCGGGGCGGCTATGGACGCCTCTGCTGCAGCTGAAGAGGGAG
Organism: Hemiscyllium ocellatum; assembly: GCF_020745735.1. Lineage (NCBI taxonomy): Eukaryota > Metazoa > Chordata > Chondrichthyes > Orectolobiformes > Hemiscylliidae > Hemiscyllium > Hemiscyllium ocellatum. Next base: position 14,660,692 of record NC_083440.1, on the reverse strand, counting down.
AGGGTGGGGGAGGGGGTCCTGCTTGTTGAGAGCTGCGGGCTCCCTTCCCTTTGGTCATTTTTCACTAAATATTAGACTATTTAAATATAATACTAAGCAACTATTTAAATTTAACAGCTATTATGAATGATTTGGTGAGTGTGGTGGGGGTGGGTGACCCACTTTACCCAAATCTTGGGAACAGCACTCTCGACTCAGACTTGCTGGGTCGCCGCCATCTTGGATCCCCCAGGAATCATTCTTAACCTGGACTTCTTCATCTGAACATGGGTTACTGGACTCAAAACGTCATCACAGTTTTCCTGCTGCACAAGACGCTATCGTTGCAAACAAAGGAGAGGTGTTCATTCCGATAAGGAAATTGAGGTTCAAAGTGTTGATATTCATCGACTCTGGAACATTTGTTCGACTGCGCTCAGTATACAGGAGGTTGCTCTCGGCGTTATATTCCAAAAAGATGAATCGTTGCACTTGAGAAGATGCAATTATTCGATTGAAAATGCTAACAGAGCTGACAAAGTTCTGTTTCATCATTCAAGGCACCAAACACCATCTATGTCCTTTCTGTGAAGATAAAGTGAGGACCTGTCAACTGAGTGACTCCTCATGGCTTGTTTTTGGAAAGTCAACAATTCATTTAATGTTTAGCAAATATTCTAACTTTGATGTACATTGAGTCAGCAAGGAATGCAAAATTCAAATCTTGAAATGTGAACTTTTTTTTGAATTTTCTGCGTTGTCTGCCTTAAATAGTTTTCGAAATTGCTTCTTGATATTTTATGAATAAAGTACATAATGCAGAACAAACAAACAATCCGCGTTTGCAAAAACTGAGTGTGGTTGCTCCAATCTGTGTATAATAAAATATAATATCACAAAAATCCGAACTCCGTGATTCCCTCTTGCGTTCTGATCATTTCAGGCATACGTTCAATTTAAACTGATAATCCGAATACCCAGCAGTTCATGGACAGAACGTGAGTTCACAAGCACTTTACAAGCACTTTATTGAAGAATGAGAATAACTAAACAAGGCAAGCATTGTTAAGCTAATGACCAAATTGACAAATTTGTCAGTTCTAACCTCAGGTAAATTATTCCTTCCTACGAAGGATGACTTCATGCATTGTAAAAATTACAAAGCTACAGTCATTTCTTCAAGGAGCAACCACAGACTCTGGAATTCGCATTAACATTCCACAGTGTTCCAACCATTCTTTAGGATTGGTGGAAATGTACAGCAGAGAAACAGGCCATTCAGACCAATGAGTGAATTTACGTTAACATCCCGCAGTTCTTCTACCGTCCTAAACAAGATTGTTCTACCATTCAAAGAGGTTTTTCATGTCTGCATCGACTGAATGAGTTATCTACCTGTTGTAATCCCACTTTCCATGAGATTTTCCCTTGAAGACAACACCATTTGAGGCGCAGATCCAGGTTTCCTTTAAATCAGTTTAACTATTCCAGCTGAAACATCCCCTCCCACGAAACTGTGAAGTGAATTCCAGACGTATGATCACCCTATAGATTAAAGGTGTCGTACTCTTGTACCCTATAACCTTTGCCTCTTGTCCCATGGGAAAGAATCTTCCATTCGGAATGATATGGCTCCATTCAAGTTCCAGAGTGTTCGGACACCTCGATCAATTACCTCTCTTTCTCCTCTGTTCTGGGGAAAATGACCTTAATCTATCCAACCTTCCACGATGGTGCTGTAATTTCCACATATTAGCAACATTCTTGGAAATCTCTCCTGTTCTCTCCTCACTGCAATTCTGTCCACAATGTTAGGTGGTGATCAAAACTGAGCATCATATCGGATCTGTAAGGGATCTAATGTCGCATGTAGTTCCAGTGTTCTGGGTCTGGCAGGAGGAGAGGGAATTTGTTTTGGGTTGGATATTTTGCACGCTGACGGGATAGTAAATTGGGGAGGGGTAATATGGTATTATACCTCAGTATTGATGTCCGGTCAAGCTCTACAGTATATAATTTAACTGGTGGGAAGCAATTGGGGCATAGCCTGATCGAAGTATGGGGTTAGTCAATCAGTTTTTCACTAGTTAGACAATGTATTTAGCACCCTCACCTCTGTTGTGCTACCAGCTGAGGCAATCACAGATCAAGCGAAAACCCTGGTGGAAATCCAGCTTGATAGATTAAAACCTTATTTCCTTTGATTTCACGAAGTGACCTCTTCCTGAATTGTCCAAATCCTAAACTGCAAATAATGTTTCAGCAAAATTTTAGGAGTTCATTATAAAAAAAATTCATTAAACAGAGTAAATCAAACTACTCACTTATGATGCAGAACACACAGTAAAAGTATAATCCTACCAATCTTAAAGAAATGCATACATGACAAGAAAAGAAAAAGTTTTTTTAACGTATTGGACAAAACTGTGCTCCCGGTGTCGTTACAAATGAAACAGCATTCATATAATACTCACACCAGAATCTCTGCATCTAATGTTTGATAAAGCGGCATGTGACTTCCATGATTAACCTAGAACTCCATTAAACTTCTTGGAGCTAAGAGACAGCTCGGTGCCAATATACTCAGCTTTAAATCAACTCTTCAGACCCTTGTTTTAAACTCAACAATACTGGTCGGCAGAGAACACAAACTTTCCATTCCAAGGTAAGGTGTTTGATTAGATATCTCATTCCCTTCTCATGAGCACAGATCTATGCACCCAACAAGTACTCAAATCTTAGAAGGACTGAAGGAAATAACAAATCTGATTAAAATGAAACTGAATTACTTTGTATTTTGGGCGTATGACTCAGTACATAATCTTCAATACCCAAAAAATTCCATAATTCTCGCTTAGTTCGATGAAGTGGCATTCCCACTAGTCCTTCAATCCTTCCAGGACTTATTTTCCTTTTTTCCTCACTGACCAATTGTCCTAAGTGTTTCACTTACATTTCTACATATTGCAACTTGTTCCTTGAGACTCTCTTCATTATTTTCTGGAGCAAACTTCGTCACGACGAGACTTTAGCCACTTTCTAACTACACTCCTTATGGGGACTCAATCTCCAAACATTCCCAGCGGACTCTAACTCCTGTTTAACGATGGGGACTCTAACCCCAAAATACCCAGAGGACTCAAACACCTATTAAACCATGGGGACGTGAACCCCAAATATACCCCAATTCCTCGTCCTAAAAATTTGATTAAGTCTCTTTCTAACAAGTTGTTCCCTCTGCTCAGAATATATAACAATTGTCCTTCATCTTCTTCGATCGTCACTCTGCCTTTCCATCCTTTGCGGCTTCTTTATTTACCTGTGGTAAACTCTTATCAGTGCTCTCTACTCTTGATTTCGTCTTGTAGGATCTCCAATTCGCCCAACTTCTATCCCTCAAAGGACGAAGTTCTGGCCAGAAGCTTGTCTTCTGCACCAACATGTATCATCTGCTAATTCCGCTGCATTCTCACTTCCTGAATTTTCTGTTCCTTTACATGAATTCTTACCATCTCTGGAAGTGAGTTCTTTAACTTCCCCATCAGAATAATCTCTCGAGCATGCACCAATCGATCAAATGACTCTTTAATTCCTCCTAACTCAACATAAATATGCCCTGGCTCTTCGTTTATGTGTCTGAACTACTGTCTATATGATTCTTGTACCAATTTATAAGCAGTTAACATGGCCTGCTTAACCTCTTCATTATCTCTTGACCCCTCATCTCTAAGAGCAACAAATACCTCGCTAGCTCTGCCGATCAGTTTAGTCTGAACTAGTATTACCCATTAATCTTCGAACCACTCTATCTGCCGAGCTAAGTTTTCAAATGAAATAAAGAATGCTTCAACATCTTTCTCATCAAAACGTGGCAGAGTTTTGACGTATTTATATATATCGCTACCTTCTCTTTTAATCTCCATTCTGTTGACTTTACTGACTAAGTAGCAACTTGTCAAGTTCAAATTCACTTTATTTTTGCACAACTAAGAACCTTTTTTCTCTTTTCCCCTCTCTCTCCTTTCTACATGCTGTCACCATCTACTCCTGATGTTAGTCACCGGTTCTATCCTTATCTTGATTACTTCTTCATCCCTGGCTACCATCATTTTTACCTTCTATTTCTGCTTCTTATCCGTCTCCTTACAATCACTTTCTGTACCCCACATATCAATCCATCCGGTGCGTTCTCACCTCACTCATGTATTTTCTGAATTCCCACCCACCTCCCCCGCCTCCCCCGGCCATTTGGAAACTTTTGCCCCGAGTACATGTACTCTATTTCCAGTTTCTCAAAATCCAGCCCAAACAACTTTCTGGAGGGATGTTGTCAGGAATTATTCATTTTCCATTTTCATTGCCCGGTACCCTTTCTTTTCTATTCATACGACCCAGGGTGATCAAATGTGGCCCGTCCATTTGACTCTTGTACCTCACCCCCAAGTCACCAAGGTAATACTTTATAGTCTCTTTATTGACCATTGGTCCATGCACGGAGTTGCCTGACTGCAGCTCTGCCTACCATAAACGATGGGGAATCAAAACCTTCGAACCCCTTTCCTGGCTCAGAATGGCTCTATTAGGATTCTGATCAGTGACTGAGAGTGGCACCCACCTCCAAGAAGCACGGGACGATTCTCAAGGTGAATGGGATGTGTCTTTTCAGATGTCGATGATGCCTACTCCACCACTGTTGGCAGTACCCTGGACGAGCTCCCAGTTGTGAGATACGAAGCTCATCGATAAGTAATTTTAGTCTGAGTCAAATTCTGCGGCAGCAATTTTATTCAAGCATTCTTGTAAGAGCGGGTGTATCAAAGTACGCAAATCGCTGAACAATATCAGTGTATTATTATACAGTTCTGTGAGTCTCTCGTACTCCCCCTTTTACCCCATTGGTAACTTTTGATGTTGTGTGTAGCCTATCATACGCTCTAGCTTCATTCTGCCTCTGTTTACTTCTCCGACTACTCTCAGCCTGTCGCACCTTACTCTTGTTTGTTCTATTCCTTATTTGGTGTCTGCCGTGGTACCAGCGCTTTGTGATCAGGCTAAACTGTCGTATGGTCTGGTTTTGCTTTTTGGCTACTTCTGTTCTGCGGTTGGTTCTTAGAATGCACATATCCTCACGATTCAACCTTGTGCTTTCTGCAGAAGCAATATCTCTGTGTATTTTCCACAAATGTTTATAATTTGGCTCTTAAGCTGCACTCGGACCTCCTTTAGCAGTTCATGTATTAAGTATAGGACATTCATACAATATATTACCACAGTGTTAATCCAAAAAAAACATGCACACTGACGCTGTAATTGTGAAGATTAAACAAATTTCTCACCATTACCAACGAACAAAACATGGCAATGCCCCTTCTCTGGTCACCGCACATGCATGCTCCATACTGGGTTAAGCGCACGGGCACTCAAGAAGCAAGAATCTTAGGAGTAGGAAGAACAGCCTTACCTCCATTTCGATTAGCTTTAATCTGTGTAGTGTACACTTTCTAATATCATCTTTCCCAAAGCAGATTTTAAACGGGCATAGACATTTAAGAACTGTTATTCAGGATATTAGAGGAAAAGACAAGTTTTGCAAAGTTGTACATTTGTCTATCTTCAGATTCAGAAATATTAAATGATGTCTTGACGTCAACCGTGTCTCATTAATGTAAAACAAGGCCCACTAAGTAAACAAATATATCAGTCCATACAAAAACAAAGCTTAGAGGGGATATTTTCAATGGCTATGTGGAAATGGTCAACATGTTGATTAATTATTTTACCTTAGCATTAACAGGAGAAAGAAAAGGAATATTTTCATTGACGTCCTTTGGTAAGGGAACTGCCATTCCCACATGGTCTAACTGATGTGTGACTCCAGACTTACAGTAAGGTTAATTGCTGCCTGGGATGAGATAGAAATACTGGCCTTTCAGCGACCCTCTCGTCCCATGTAAAGCAACAGAAGTCATGCTGCAACCGTACAAAACCCTGGTTAGATCCTACCTGGAATATTGTCAGAAGATCCAGGTACCACACTTTTGGATGAATGCATTGTCTTGGAGGACGTACAATGTAAATAGCAAGAATGTTACCTGGACTTTAGGCGTTAGGTATGAGGAAAGATTACACATATTAGGCCTGGTTTCTTTAGAAACGAGAAGACAGGGTAGATAAAGACAAGATGTTTCTAATGGTTGGGGAAACATTGTAGAATAAAAGGGGCAGAGTCTGAGCATTAGAGCCAGAGTATTCAGGGGAGATGTTAGGAAGCATGTTCATACAGAAAGGGTGGTGAATGTTTGGAAGTCTCTTCAACAAACACAGTGGATGCTGCATCAGTCGTTAACTTCAAATCTGAGGTTGATTTTCTTTTGTTAAGCATAGGTATTAATGGATTAGGTTGAGAGATAGGAATATGGGGTTCGGCTACAGATCAACCATTGAATGGCAGAACAGGCTTGAGGGTCTCACAGATATATTGCTATATTCCTCTGACTACTAATCTCTTCCCAGAGCCTTTCCAAGGCATTGACATCCTTTAAACCGCATCCGTGACAAACCTCTACTAATCCCCAATGACCTCCCAAACTGTTACAATATTGGGTAAACATTTCTGTTTATTTAATCCAGCAGCACAGGAAAGATTCACCCCGTGCTCTAATCTGTTGAAATCCTAGAGACAAAGAACTATCCCAAAAGTAAATTAACGACTTTATCTTTAAGTCTAACAGTGAATATTAGCTAACAACTATAAACAATGCCTTTCTCTTCAATCTATCTTTAACAGCTCCTCTACAAAACAAATCCGACAAAAAAAAGTCCCGAAGACGATTTATAAAAAAAAAATCACGCTTCAAAACCAGTCAGCTTTGTCGAGTTTCCTCGGTATATCTCTCTGTCTTCTTTTCTACTTCTCAGCGATTCTGCTTCCCAGGTCTTTTATAGATAAAGGTGCCTTTCAGAGAGCAGTTCTGCTGGAAGCCTATACTAGTTGGTTGACTGCTGCTCTTTTTTGCTACTCTGGATAAGTTAAAAATAGTTGAACAGAAACACAG
>NC_083440.1:14633658-14648658 GCF_020745735.1 Hemiscyllium ocellatum | reverse complement strand
GGCCTAAGTTTTGGAGGGTATTTGAGGTTAACGCTTTCACTGGAGAACAGTGTGTTCATGGAATGCACTGCTTTGGAGGGCAGTTAAAGGAGAACACATAAAAAGTTAAGAATTCCTTGGGTGAGCATTCAGGATAACTAGTCAGGACATCTTTTCCTGAAGAAGGATCGCTGGATTCAAAATGTTAACAAGGCTTTCTTCTCCCACATGCAAACAGACCAGCCAACTTTCATCAGCAGTTTCAGTTTTTCTTTGACATGATTCCTTAAGGGCTTAAGTCTTTATCTTAATCTGCTTTTTCAGTTTAGCTCTGACTGTCCAAGGTTCAAGTATTTGGAGAACGTGAGGTCCATTCAGCCTTTCGAACCTGCACTGTTATTTACATTTTGGGTGCAGGTTCCCAACAGCAGTCTATTCCCCTTGGTGTCCTTAAGATCACAAATCGCACACGTCTCACACCCGAAAACAAACTCAGAGTTTGAGGGAGAGAGTTGGAATGCTGGAGATTGGACCCTTTTTCTCTCCCTCCATCACATGACCAACAGATTATGAATCAACCTGAGGATCATGAAACTGGCGTTCCACCCCAAGACTCGATTTTAGCTGACATTCTGTTTCCTGCCCCCCAACCATATGCCGTCCATATTCTTGTCATGATATCGATTTTTTTCAACAGCAACACCTAACATCACACTTTACCAATGCGTTCTAGAAATGTGGGTCTATGTTCAGAATCTACGTTCAGAATTTGCTGTTGCAAATACAAATAGGACTGCACCTCATGCCGTAGCCATTGTGGTCATACATCACAAAAACAGACCCTTCTGTGCAACTCATCCATGCCGACAAGATTTCCAATATTGAGCAAGTCTCATTGGTCACTATCTGATCGATATCCTATTCATCTACCCATATAGATGTATTTTCAATGATGTATTTGCACCTGAATTTCCATAAACACATCACACTTTGAATGGAAACATTGCCCCTCATGTTCCTTTTAAATCGTAAGCCTATCAAATTAAGCCAATGTGCTCGAGGTTTGGGCTCCCCTATAATAGAGAAAGAAAATAAACATTGGCTATTGTCCCTATCCGTGCCCTTCATGAATTTATAAAGCTTTATAGGCTCACGTCTCAGCCTCCAATGCACCAGGCAAAATAGCACCAGCCTATTCACCCTCTCACTCTTGTTCAAACTCTTCAATCCTAGTAAAACTCTTGTCATTCTTTTTTGAAGGTTTGCAAGATAGAAACATCTTTCCGTTCGCAGGGAGATCAGTATTGAACACATCATTCCATACGTCACCTCACTAACGCCCTGTACAGCTGCACCATGACATCCCAACTCCTATACTCCATCCACTGAGCATGAAGGTATGCTTCCTCACCATTCAGTCTCCCGAAACTCACCCGTATGTTTTCGGCAAAACATCCCAGGGACCGACCATTAATCGTACAAATCCTGCCCTGCTTTCCCTGACCAAAATACAGCATCTTACGTTTATCAAAGTTAAGCTCCATTTGCACATTCTCGGACCAATGCCAAACAGATCAAGATGCTGTTGTGCTCTGAAGTAACATCTTGCACTGTTCACTATGCCAGTTATTCTGGTATTATTTGCACATTTGCGAAACATTGCTGGTATATTCACATTCAAGTCATTTTTATAAATGAGGAAAATGTCGTGGAACCAACACTTGCGCCAAACTGCTGTTCAGAAATGTCGAAAAGAATGTCGAAGTAGTGGGGTGCATTCAAGTCAACATCTCTAAATTGTGAAATGCCTCAGCAGAGTGTAAACGTCGCTCTATTTAGGAAAGGAGGAGGACAGATTAAAAGGAGGACAGGAGGAGACATTAAAATACAGTAAGTACTACATGCATTTGGAAACTAGGGCAGACCCTTGCACTAATCTCTGTTAAGAGAGAGATGATGGATGGTGGGGCAATCCGAAGATCTTGTGCCTCAGCCAATAACAGGATTGAGAAGGAGAATCATTCAAAGCTAACATGAACCCAGTGCAAGAAATGGACGCACGCTGTTCGCATCACGCTGCATTGCAAAGTAGCTATTCAGCCACAAAATACCAAGTCCACATTTAAATGAAAATAATGTCTAGAGTGTCAAGCATGCATTGCTGCAATTAGGTAGGAAGGGTGATTGTAAAAAAAAATCCTTGGAAAACAAGCATCCAAATGCGATCAATGTGTTTGGGAGCTCAAAGGGACAGATTTACAAAAATGTTAAATAGCCTTAAGAGGGCTATAAAACAACACCATTGCCAATTTAGGAGGGGCGTTCATTTCCAGAAGGGAATTGGAATGCATAGAGTTAATATTAATCTACAATGGAACCTTTGTTGGAGCATCCTTCATTTACTAGATCGGGTTCTGGCGAATATATCACAACAACATAAGTTGATGCGTTGGACAACATGGAGTTATACGATGGAGAAAGATAACTGAACTGATAAAAATCTGTTTCATCATTGAGAGCACATGCCACGATCTAAACTCTCTCTCTCTGTTAACACAACGATTATCTTCAGAGACACAGAGAAACACACCGGTTAATTACTCAAAAACAAGAACGAAATTCACCCGATATGCTTTAGCACTTACTGCATACGATTTCCAGAGTTTGCATCACACAATCCAAGGTTACTATTCTACATAATTATATTGTAAATCGCTGAAGCCTCTGATAAAAATGGAGATTTACAGAAAGTTCCAGGAAGAGATTAACTATCCAGCGGGAAATTCTTTTGCTAAGCAATTCCTGCTGAGTCTGTGATGCTGGGGATTCTGCAGGGAACCTGCGGTCTGAATCTAAATCAACGATTGTCTGCCCCTGTGTGACGGTGGCCACAGCATGTTTACGTATCATTGTCAACGGGAGAGTGAAACCACAGAGTATCCCCAGGAAGATTTACACAAAGCCAACGGCGCAAGGAACTCACCAGGAATTGCTACAATTGGAAGGATCACGTAACATATTTTCCGTGCCTGATAAACTGTTTGATACATTTTCTGCACGTATCCCTTTGTGCATGCAATTTCTCTGTACTAACATCTGTGGAAATATATTCCCAAAGTCTTTCATTTATGCCTGATGGCATCACCTGGGGAAGAGTCACGTGCTACACCCTTCAATTGTATTACTTAAGAATTTAAGCAAACAAGAGATGACAGTGAATTAACCCCAACTTGTGACAGAAGATAACTGAGGGTTAATGGATGATGCAAACCTCAATCAGTCAATCTCAAATATTGGAAATTGCATCTATGATGCATCGCAAACACGAACCGTTCCACTCTGAAATATCCTTTGATTTCAATGTCGTCCATCTCTTGAATTGGACAATTTCGTAATGATATTCCGGTTATTAAGTGTCCCTCTGAGAACTGTTCTCCTTAGCCCTGGGTTATGGCTTCCCTGTTAAACAGCGGCTGTTCCATAAAGAGATGACAATGGTTATGGAGATGATACGTTGTAGGTGTCAACAAGTCCAACATCGCAATGCACAGTAGTGTATCAATCCACTATAACTTCACAAATTAAAACAAACTTTTAAACAAGTGAAATTACTCGAAGGATTTGTTCCTCTAAGGTCACATAAGTTTCAAACAATAAAGATTCTCGGGCAAGTTTAAAGTGTTCTGGAGATTTTTCAGAAGTGACCCTGAGAAACAGACAAGCTGCACAGCAACAGAGGGGCATTAATATTTCTCAGTCCAGAATGTGATGCTGGAAACGCACAGCAGGTCAGGTAGCATCTGACGATCAGGAAAGTCGACGTTTCGGGCAAAACACATTATCAGGAATATTTTTCAGTTTCCCATTGTATTCGCAACATTCCGTGAAGAAACCTAAAACAGCTGAACAATGAAGTGATGGTGTCGTTGGAAGAGAAATGGAGAAGTGGGGGCAGGGAGGGAATTGCAGTGACAAAGATGTAGAAAGTGTCAAAAATAAGTATTGTTTAAGCTGTTCTCAAATTTGTCGGTGAGCTCCAGTAGTGTTGGGGAAGAGGAATTTAATGTCAAGGCTGATAAAGGACAGAAAACAGAGAATGCGAATAAACATGCATTTTTCAAGATTATCAGGCCCGAGTTATTGGGTGCCACAAGGAACATTAATCAACACAAAGCTATTTATAATCTGTATCAATGACTGAAATGATGTGACCATGTGCTTTCTTTTCTGGAACACACTGTTCGATGAGACAGTAAAATACAAGGAGGACACAGAAAACCTGAAAAGGGGAACTGCAGGTTCAGTGAGTGAGTGAGAGAGAAATAGTCTGTGCAACCTAAGCTAGAGAAATCTCAAGTAATGTTCTTTCATTTAAACCTTGAAAGGATTTCAGGCCATTCTTAGATTTATAGATGATGATCCTAGTTCTCGTTCAAAGAGCAACAAGATACCTTTCTGTGCAGTCGTGCCATCAATTTCAATTTTTTTTCTTGAAACTGGTACTCCTCTCAGATTTTTCTGTGATTTAGGAATACAACCATGGGTTTGTGTGATTTCATCATTGAAGCGCTGTTATCCAACTTTCATTCTCGAGAATCTTTGCTGCACTGAAATGGACATGCACTCCCCAGCCTTCATCATTCTTGCCTTTCCCAGTTTAATGAAATCAACGTCGATGCTGTGTTCACAGCATGTTTCTTCAGTGGACAAACCTAAAACAGCTGACTGAAGGTCTCCTCCAGGATCATCACTCCTGACTTGACACATTCCAGACTCATAAGTTGACTCAGGAGTGCACCTGTTCAAGATGTTCAAAGGGCAGTTACAGGACATTTTGCGGAGCGTTGGGATGGAATGGGAATGGGAGTAAGGGCAGGAGGGAGTTGTGCAAAATGAAGATCCAGAGATCTTACCCCATATTGGCATCAACAATGTTTGTTCATGAAGTAACTCTGCAGAGGCCAGAAATTCAGGAGCAATCACACTTTATTTACCAATGCAAAGCCTTTAACAATAGCCTCTCAATGTGTCAGGTATTCAGCATCACAATATCCCTTTTGTTTCACCCTGCTATGTTAACCAGGTCTCCCTGATTGGATCAGATTAGCAGCCCCAATCAGGGAACACATATCCTGAGGTCCATTTGTTTGATCTGATGACAATCACTGCAGGTGGAAACAGTGATGAGTTCTTGAAAGTAGAATTGACGTAGCTGGACAAAGAAACTGAAAAGCTCATTAGGCCAATGAACGTGCAAATATAAATACATGGTAGCAGGAGGAAGGGCCTTGGAAGTCTCAAAGAACAAAGAACAAATACCCAGCCCAGGAACAGTCCCTTCGGTCCTCCAAGCCTGAGACGATCCAAACCCACTGTCTTAACCTATCGCCCAATTCCTAAGTTTCTGGATCCCTCTGCTCCCCACCTATTCATGTATCTGCCCAGACCTACCTTAAATAAATCTACCATCCCTGACTCGACTACCTCTGCTGGCTATGCGTTCCAGGACCTATCATCCTTTGCATAAAGTACTTGCCCCGTGTATCCTCCTTAACATTTTCACCTCTCGCCTTGAACGTGTGACCTCTCGTTATTGAATCCCTCACCATGGGAAGAAGCTTATCTCTACCTACCCTGTCTATAGCCGTCATGATTTTGTAGACATCCATCAGTCTCGACTTCTTCTGTCGTGTCTGGGGCTGGTGCGATTTGAAAACATTGAAAAGATGGGTTTCATTATAACGGGCTGGAAATTACTAGCCATCAAGGGAAGCATGGTACTGCTGTTGCGGAATACTGAATCTAATCTTTCAGGTGTCTGGGAATATGTGACCTAACTCAGTTTGCAGGAAAATGAAGCTGGCCACTTGAAATTGAAATTCATTAAGTGAAAGAGAAAAGCATCAGAAACACGTTCTGGATCTTCATTGATGCTGTGGTTCAAAATCAGAGTCTTCAGGAGCAAGCACCTCCCTCACATACTTCACAGATTCAGAGGCAGGGTTCATTCTGGACCGTTACTTTGTGATGTTCGGGGGATACTCAATAACATGTCCATTAAGTGATATAGTTACTGTCGAAACCACAACCATTTTTTGTGTTGATGCGTGAGACACTTAAGTGGAATCACATTGGAAGGACCCAACAATATTTTGAACTGTTTTCAAACACCAAAATACTTAAAGCCAAGTTCACAAGTAGAAGGATTAATTTATTATATCTCGCTATATTGATTTGACGCAAGAGCACAAAATGTAAGCATGCAGCATTTTGTGACACATTCTTCAAAACCATGAACACACTTCTACCGCAGAAAGCCAACCCCCGATCATATTTTCAACAGATACGTGGTGCATGAATTTGCAATAAAGACACAGAAAAGTGGAAGATGTAATCCGGGCATTTGCACACTTGTTGCCACATCTCAGGCCTCGATCTCAAATTGAAACTTAGAAATTGTTCCATTACTGAAAAGAATGACATGCATTCTCCAGCCAAAGTCCATGCTGATCCTATAGGAGAACTACAAACTGACCAACGGAAAAAAAATCAAGGAGTTAATTGCCTCACTGATTTCCAATCGCTCCGCTTCCTGGTTTCCATAACATTCTTCTCTCCCCTTCTCCATCCCTTGCTGGCTCTTTCAATCTTCCTTCATTCACAATCTCTCCTTCCAATCCTTGCAGCCTCCCTCTCTTCTGTCTCTATTATCTTTTTATCTGCCTCTTGGAAATTGCAGCCTGAACACCCGAAAATGTGGAAGCAGAATGTGATCATTCGGCCCTTCGAGTCTGTACCATCATTCGACCATCACCCTATTCTCAAGTCCTTTCCCTGTAACTGATGACTCCCTTACTCATCCAAAACCCTTCTTATCTCTGCCTTAAATCAACGGAATCACTAGCTACTCACTGCCATATCTGGCAATGTGATCAATAATTTCACACTCTCTGGTTGACGTAACTCCTCCTCACTAATATCGATAAATGACCTCGAGGACTGAAGGACTCATCAGGGACTGTTTAGCAAGTTTGCAGATAACACTAAGATTGGTGGAGTTAGTTAGTAAATGCGACTGTCAGAGAATGTAGCAGAATATATATATAGCTTGGAGAGTTGGGTGGAGAAAGCACAGATGAAGTTTAATCCAGCAAATGCGAGGTGATGCATTTTGGAAGATCCGATTCTGGAGTCAACTATTCGTAAATGGAAAGCCCCTGGGAATTAATGTACAGTGTGGTAACACAGCTCGATAAAGTAGTCAAGAAGGCTTTCCTTCATTTGGAATGCTGTGTACATTTTTGGTCACGACATTAGTAGAAGGACGCTAGCTAAGAAAAGAGTTTGAGTGGATTAACATTTTTTCATTAGAAAGACGGCAGTTGAAGGGGGAATCTGATTCACGTCTTTGAAATCATGAGAGGTGGAGGCAGGATGGACAACAAGAAGGTTTTCCTATCGTGGAGAACTCAATTAAAAGAGTCATGAGTTCAAGGTGAGAGGGGAATTGTTTAAGGGGAATATGCATGGAAGTTTCTTTCCACAGAGAGTGGTATGTGCCTGGAACGCATTGCCAGTAGAGGTGTAGAGGCGGGCAAAATACTATTATCTACGATGTATCGAGATAGACACATGAATGGGCAGGGTGCAGAGGGACACCGATCATTGGAAAATAGGTGACTGGTTTAGATAGGGATCTGGATCAGCGCTGGCTTGGAGGGCTAAATTTCCTGTTCCAGTGCTGTGATTTTTTTTTGTTCTTTTTTCTTCGTTCTCACCTCTGTTCTAAAGAGTCATGATTCACTCTGAGACAGTGCACTTGCATCCCAGTCTCCCATTGAAACGGAAACAGTTTTCCCACACCCACTGTCTACAGGCCTCACAGTATTCCGTACATTTTGATCAGATGCGCCTCTCATCTTTCGAAATTTATCGACTACAGATACCAACTGCTCCTCTTATCACAAACCCCTGATCCCCGGGATGTTTCTTGTAAATGTCCTCTGGATCCGTTACAATGTTAGCACAAACGGTTTAAGATGTGGGGCCCACAACTGCTCACAACACTCCGAATGCAATCTGACCAGAGACGAGTACAGTTTCAGCAGTTCATTCCTGCTCTTATATTCTGGCTCTCTTGAAATGAGTGCTAACATTGCATTTGCCTTTCTAACTGACAACAGAACCTGTATGCTAACCTTAAGAGCATTCTGAACTATGATTCCCAAATCCCTTTACTCTTCAGAATTCTGAAAGTTTCCTTCAATTTAGAAAATGAATGCACCCATCTCCGCCAAACTTGACTCAAGCAGCCTCGACCTGTTACTCTTCCACTATCTCACACATAGCGACATCTTGTGTCTTCTTCCCTATTTCCAAACTGGAAACTGTACGGGTGGTGATAAGAGTTATAAGAAATACATAATGCCGGAGTGATTCTTCTACAGACGTAAAACAGTACTGAATTCACCGGAAGGCATCACAAAGCAGAATTACAGTGTATGGATGTCATCATAGCTGACATTAATCTACATTTAATTAGACAAACAAAACAAGGAATAATGCTGTGGCCAACAATTTCCTGAAGTGCATGTGCAATTTTGATTTAGAAAAACACATTGAGGAAGAAGGGGACAAGCTATTCAGATTGGTAGATGTGCAATCAGTATTAATTAACAATCTTAGTGCATTTGGTAAAAAGATAAAATTTGGAATTGCTTTTTCAGATGCAGAATGACGATATCAAAACTGAACGAGAATCCTGAATCTAAATAAAGAGAAAAAGACGGGATTGATGCATAAATTGGCAATGATGGATTGAAGGACATCAGTAAAACGTTGGCAGTAGATAGGCAATCGGCAATATGTCAAAAACGTATGAATGTGTTATAACAATTATTCCTTCTTTCTGGTGCAACATTAAAACAAGCAAGCTGACACTGAGCAGCCCTAATTGATTGCAGAGATGACTGGGAAGCTTGTCTATTTCTACCAATTAATGGAGACCGCACTAATGATGTTTGTGCAGAGCAGTCTAGTGCAATTGCAAGTTCCTTCCCCAAGCCCAGTGTTGACAGCACGTCCCAAATGTAGGCATGCAATAAGGCTCGTCCAGTTCCAGGTTGATGAGATAGGTATCCACCCGTCTGTCCCACACAAAGGCCATTACATCTCTGAGGAGCACGTGTCTGTCAGAGATTATTCTGCCCGGTACAGCGGGGTGAATCACCGATCCCAGAGCAGATCTGCCCCAGTTGGCGATGACCAAGATTCAGCAGTAAAATTCGTGGCCAAATTCACACTTCCTCTCTTTCGTCTTACCACTTGTAGATATGGATGATGATATCTTTCAGCATGGATTCGTGTAGTTTACCTGCCAGAAAGAGACTGTCAAGTACATCCAGCTGTTCCTGCCCAATAAAGTCCCACAGAATTTCACTTCTCGACTTTTGTTTTCTTTTCGGAGGACTCAAGGGCCTTTGTCATCTCATCCCAAGATAAAGGTTGGTCCAGTCTCTCCTTTTCCATGCCGTCTAAGACCTATGCAATCGAGGTAAGGATGGAAGAGGAGACCGCTGTGTCTGTGTCATGCTATCTGGTATAAAATAATTTGCTGATCTTTAGGATGTCAGACTAAGATGACGTCATTAAGCCAACGTCTTCTTTCGGGCTGATGACCAGAAAGCTCTCCCTGTGCAACTTCTGGAAGAAGAAACGTGAATACGTATTATCCAACTCCATGCTATGAAGCCTTGACCAGAAGGTTATCTTGGTCGTCTCCATTGTCTACAGCAGGAGTATGTTCTGGAAGTTTTTCTGCAGTTTGGACAGTTATGCACCTCTCTGTCTTGCCTTCAAAACACCTTTGAGAATAAAGAATCACTTAATGTTTTCTTAAACTGTCTTCCAACCGCATGCTGCAGACTCAAATAAGAGCTTCACAATTCTTGAACCTCAGCTTCCATGTTCCTTTGCCAGCCCGCTGATCATCCTGCAGAAGGATAAAGGTTTGACGTACTGCACAGAAACTGGAAATCTGTCCACGAGTTGATCAACCTGTTTGGTCACGACCAAATGCATCGATGCTGCACGATACGTCCAATATGCAAAACGATTTATATAAAAGCACGTACAGCTTTCAATGCACAATAGTATTTATGTGATAACAGTATTTAAGAATGAACACAACCAACTTCACTGCAGAATACATTTATATACTAGCAGCTCCAATGCACAACAACTTACACATCTAAACTGAAACAGTACCAGTACACAATAATATTTACGAACAAATACAGTTTGAATACATATCAATATTTAGACAGAAGTACGAACAGCTTCAATGTGCACTCATATTAACCAGTGAACACAACCAGTTCCAACAGAGAACGACATTTATGTGAAAACAAGAACAGCTCCAATGCACAATGCGACTTGTATAAAATTGCAAACAGAACCAGTTCATGACGATTTTTACTTTGAAATGCGAAGTGTTCCAATACAGAACAGGATTTATAAATGGACACAAAGTGCTCCAACATATCATAATATTAGTCCATTATGTATAAATATATATGAACATGTTTTTTATGGAAGTACACGTTCGGATAACATGCAATACTGCATCCGAATAATTAGAGGTTGGACGCGAATGTAATGTAGCCAGATTTGAAAATAACAAAATTATGTGGGAAGGCAAGTTGCAAGAAGAATATAAATAGTTTACACAGAGATATTGACAGGTGAAGTTGGTGGAGAAAGCGAGGATTGCAAATGCTGAAGTACCAGAGTTGAAAAATGTAGTGCTGGAAAAACACAGCACGCCAGGCAGCATCCTGCTACTCGAATGCTGCATGGCCTTCTTTGTTTTTCCAGGTGACGTTGGTGGACCAGTCGTTGTCAAATAGGATATAACGAATTATAATGTGAATTTGCTTATTTTAGTAGTTTGAACGGCTGAACAGAGTAATATTTAAATCGAGAAAACCTGCAGAAAGCTGCCACACAGAGGGACTTTTGGGGGCAAATGTGCACAAAACGCAAAAACCTAGCTCAGGGATGGAGCAGATAATCAGGAAGGCTAATGATATGTTGTCCCTTCTTTCAAGAGGTTCAGAGTACAAGAGTAGAGAATCTTACTGCAACAGTGCAAAGTACTGGTGGGGCCACATCTGCCGTTTTGTTCAGTTTTTGTCCTCTTATTTAGGGAAGGAAGCTCTAACATGCAATATTTGCAAAATAAAATCACAATTAGATACAACTTACAACAGTATTTAGATACAGACAAAAACATCTCCAGTGCCGATCTATATTTCCATTCAGGTACAAATGTCTCCAACACACAAAAGTCTTCATAACTCGACACAAAATGCACTTACATACAACAATAGTCACATTTCGGTAAAAAAACGGCAACATACAATTATATTTACATACAGACACAAACATTTTAGACATAGAACATAGAACAATGTAGCGCAGAACAGGCTCTTCGGCCCTCGATGTTGCACTGACCTGTGAACAATTCTCAGCTCGTAGCCCGACACTATCACAAAATCATTAATGTGTTTATCTAAAGATCGTTTAAATTTCCCTAATGTGGCTGAGTTGACTGCATTAGCAGTTAGTGGGTTCCACGCCCTTACCTCTCTCTGCCTTCTTCTTTGTAATGAGAACAGACCCAAGTCTCGCAACCTTTCCTCATTTGACCTTACCTGCAGACCAGGTTACATCCGTGTAAATCTCCGCTGCACCTTTTTCAATACTTCCATATCCTTCCCGAAATATGGAGACCAGAACTATAAGCAATATTCCAAGAGTGGCCGCACCAGTGTTTTATATAGTTGCAGCATGATGTTGCGGCTCCAGAACTCAATCCCTCCCCGAATAAAACCAAACACATCGTATGACTTCTTAACAGCAGTATCCACCTGGGTGGCAACTTTCAAGGATCTATGTACATGGACTCCAAGATCCCTCTGCACATCCACATTACCAAGAATCTTTCCATTGACCCAGTATTTTCCCTACTGTTATTCTTCCCAAAGTGCACCACCTCACGTTTAGTTGCAGTGAACTCCACTTGCCACTTCTGAGCCTAATTCTGCAGTTAATCCAAATCACCCTGCAAACTGTAACGTTCTTCCACACTGTCCACTACTCCATCGATTTTAGTGTTGTCTGCAAATTTACTAATCTATCCACCTATTTCTGTGTCTAAGTCGTTTATAAAACTGACAAACAGCAGTGGTCCCAAAACAGATTCTTGTGGCACGCCACTAGTAAGCGGACTCCAGGCTGAATATTTTCCATCAACCACCACTCGCTGCCTTCTTTCAGAAAACCAGTTTCTAATCCAAACTGCTAAATCACCCTCAATTCCATGCCTCTGCATTTTCTCCAGCAGTCTACCAAAGACTGTAACATTATCAAAGGCTTTACTGAAGTTCATGTATACCACGTCAACTGCCCTCCCCTCATCTACATGCTTGCTCACCTTCTCAAAGAGCTCAGTGAGGATTGTGAGACACGACTCGCCCTTGACGAAACCATGTTGACTATCTGAAATTAAATTGTTGCTTCCTCGGTGATTATAAACCTTGTCTCTTATAATCCTTTCCAAAACCTTTGCTACAACAGAAGTAAGTCTCACTGGTCTATAATTACCTGGGTCATCTCTGCTGCCCTTCTTGAACAAGGGCACAACATTTGCAAAGCTCCAGTCCTCTGGTACTAAATCTGTAGACAATGACGACACAAATAACAAAGCAAAAGACTCTGCTGTCTCCTCCCTACCTTCCCAGAGAATCCTCGGATAAACCCAGGGGACTTGTGTACTTTCACTCCTTCTAGAATTTATAACATCTGTCTGTAACTGACCTTGATCCTTTCTAGTCTAATATCTCTTACCTCATCCTTCTCCTCTATAATATTCTCCTTTTCCTGACTGAAAACAGATGAGAAATATCCGTTAAGCATCTCTCTGGTCTCCGCAGGGTCCACACTCAACTTCCCATTTCTGTCTTTGACTGGCACGAGCCCTACCCTAACCGTACTTTTATTCCTTTTATTGCATGAAGAATTTGGAATGAGTTTCATGGAGCATTCAGAATAAAGTTGATTCATGCATGGTACAAATTCATATCACAAGAATTTTAAACTGATTATTCTGGGTATTCGCACAGGAAACATTATAAACATTTCCAGAACATGTAAATAGAACGGAATGCATGAAAAGGGAAACGAATAGCACAGCAGATTTTTCGACAACAATGAGAAGAATGGAAGTCAACGCAAGACTAAAGGTACTGTATTTAAATGAATGCATCATATGAAACAAAATAATTGAGCTTGTAATGCAGGATGTAATTGGCACATATGATGTTAAGGGTATCAGTCTGATGCATCTACAGGAGGTTTGGTGCGACGAACTATATATCCAAGGGTACTCATCCTATCAAAACGACAGTGCAATGAGCAGAGAGGTCAGCTTTGTCTTATTTGTAAAAAATGAAATTAACTCTGTAACCAATGGTAGCAGATTGATATAGTGTTTAACTTACTGTCTCACCGTGGCATGGACTCGGATTCAATCCCTACATGCCGTGTTTGTCTGGTTGGCGTTTGTACATTCTCACTGAGTCTTCGTGGGTTTCCTCCAGGCATTCTGGTTTCCTTCCAACAATGTGCAGTTTAGTTGAATAGACAATGTGAAAACCACGATTACATGGACAGGGGAGAGGAGGTTAAACCGGTCGGATGTTCATCAGACAATCGATGTGCACGTGTTGGGCCGAATGGCCTGTCTTGACACTGTCGAGATTCTGTGATTCAACCGCAAGAAGTGATATACAGTCAGAAGAAGTAGAATTTATGTGGGTGGAGCTGAGAAACAGTATTGGAAGAAAAAAGACAACGATGCAGGTTGAGCACAGGCCTCCTCCAAGTAGTCAGGGCGTGAGGCAGGAAATGAATCAGGAGATAGAAAAGGTATATCAGAAATGCGCTATTACAACAATCGCAAGGAAACTCAATATCTGATGGAGAGGGGAAGTTAAGTTGAACATAGGTTTCGTCCACAGGATTTTTTTTTCTTGAGCACCTTGCAGTGGTAGAAAGTGAGGACTGTAGATGCTGGTGAACGGATTCAAAACATGTGGTGCTGGAAAAGCATAGTTGTGAGGCAGCATCCGAAAATTACGAGAGTTGATGTACTGAGCATATGCTCACCATCAAGAATTCATCTTCATTCCTGATATACAGCTTATGCTTGAAACGTGGACTGTCCTGCTCTTTGGATGCTGCCTAAACTACTGTGCTTTTCCAGCACTATACTTTGTCACGTTGTAGTAAAGCCAAAGAGAGAACAGGAAACGCAGTATATGGTTTGTGTATGTGGTCGACGTGACTGGGGAGCATAACATGAAGGAACATCGTCAGGCAGTCACCTCACTACAGTCCAATTCACCCTGCAGTTTGAGAAGGAGAAGCTAGAATCTTATGTCACGGTATTTCAATTGTGTAAAGATAATTATGGTGACATGATGGAGGAGCTGGCCAGAGTTGATTGGACGTAGAGCCGAGCAGAAAAGAGAGTGGAGCAGCAATTATGTTAATCTCTGGGACTAATTCAAGAGACAGAACAAAATTTAATCCCAATCGATGAAGGAACGTACAAAGGCACGGATAAGGCAATCATTACTGACAACGGAAGTTATAGACAGCATACAAACAAAAGCACAAACTATAGTGAAGATTACTGGAAAGTAAGAGGATTGAGAAACCTTGAAAAAGCCGCAGAAAAGAACTAATAAAAGCAATAAGGAGGGAGAAGATGAAAAAGGAAGGTAACATAGCTGGCAATATAAATGAAGATTGCAAAAGCTTTTTATATGTACGAAAGGTAAGAGAGAAGCAAGAGTGGATATTGGACCACTGGTAAATGAGGCTGGAGAAGTAGTGATGGAGATCAAGGAAATCGGGAAAGGACCTGAATGGGTTATTTGTATCAGTTTCCACACT
>NC_083440.1:14611158-14628658 GCF_020745735.1 Hemiscyllium ocellatum | reverse complement strand
GTGACAGAGGAAGAGACTGATTGCGAGAAACTGATCGATAGTGAGCGAGACAGATAGAGAGAGTGAAATAGAGAGAGAGAGAGAGAGAGAGACAGAGAGAAGGAGAAGATTGAGTCAATGATAGAGACAGAGTGGAGGAGAAATAATATCCCACTGTTGAGAGTGGATGGGAGCTGGACACAAAAAACTCTTTCAAAAATGAACAGAACAGCAGAAAATAATTTCAAATTTAGTTGGAGGAATGACCAGCACAAGGAGCCTTTCTCTTGTTGTTATAACGTGTTTATTGCAAGTTGTACAGAGAGAGTCTGACTATCATCATGGTGCAGGAGGGACTGTTTCTGCCTCTCCTCATCCTCCCCTGGAGGGGAATGCAGAGATCCATCCTGCTGGTCTTTAACAATCAACCACATAGAAGTCCGTGAAAACCCAATGTTCCAGATTAACCCATCACTCACAGCCAGTCCGTTATTTCCAATCACTTTTGCAGCTTCTTTACATCCTATCCTGCGCCTGACAGTCACCTCTTGCCTCTTTACTTGTTGTCCCTTCGTTATGTCATTCAATAATATCAATGCAGAACAGGATAGATTATTGTTAACCTTTGGAGAGGGAGGAGTGGGATAGTCCTCAGGGGCAGATGTGAAAGCGGATTTGACATTAGAATTAGATGAGATGCGAATGGCAGGAGGACCAGAATCGAAGGTTGAATGGCCTACTGCTTGCTGCTCATTGTCTGTGTTTCACCGTATGTGACAGTCTTTAAGGCAATAGCTTGTTCCTGAGCATAGTGAAAGGTGACACATCCTGTTACACACCCCTTCCCCACTCACCGCTGGGTGTTATACTCAGATCTATGTAGTTGTTCTGATGGAATCCTGGCTGTACATATACAATTCCTGCACAGGGAACACTGTGGCTGCCTCTGGAGCTCTCTCAGTTGTTTCTCTGAATCATTTAGTGAAGAATTTATGTAACCAGTTGGTGCACGGCGTTCTTGAACTTTGCTCGAAACTTGGACAGAGTCACTGCATAAAATAATGTGTTTGTGCTGCAGCTGAAATCCTTGATGAGGTTTCCGATTGGTGCAAAAACAGTTAAAGTTGTTCCATTAATGAAGTTATATAAGAAACTTGTTACGTACACTACCCACAGAAGTATGAAGCTGGTGGATATGGTGAAGAGAGTAATCATTGACTTCCTTCGGCTCTCCATCTCTGCATCTTTGTCACTCTCTCCCGTACTTGGACCCTTGAGTGCCTTCCGGACTCGACTAACCACGACGATGTGCCTGACCGTCAGAGTGTTCATTAACAGAATTAAGACCAGTGGAATGAAAGGTGTTAAAACGTTGTCAAACCAGTTAAATCCCAGCCACCTGGGATCAGTAAAAAAACTTGACTTTACTTGGCAGCCCCAAGGAACATTGTCAACTATCCACCCAGGTTGAAACAAGAAATAGAAGGGAATGTTTTTTGAACAGAGCAGAATGCCAATTGTAGCTAGGGTCACAGCCAAGGTTTTGTCTGTCCAATATGTCCTCTTCAGTTTCTGACAGCAAATGACAACAAAACGATCAAAGGAGAAAAGGACAGTGAACCAGACAGAACAGTCTGTGGTTGCATGAATAAGAACAAAGATAGTACTGCAAACAGGGGTGAGGTCCAGGAAATTCGTTGGGAAATAAAAATTATTGAGTTGCCACAGTATGACGTTCACGAGAATGAACAGTAAATCTGCCGTTGCCATGGCCACAAGGCATCGCTTTGTGCAGTTTGAGAGGCCACATTTTCCACGTGCGAGAACCAAAATCACCAGGAAGTTAACTGAAAGAGACGGGGGTAAAATGCAAATCGGGGATCATTGATAAAACATTCTCCCGTCTGTCCAGAAAGCAATGGATGATCTTAACACCTAAATGCATTAGTTGGGAATTGCCTGTGGTCAAATCTGATAATAGCAGATCTGAGCCTGACTCATTTCAAAAATATTCACTTCTAAGTTTACTTGGCGAGTTCAGGGGTGGTGTAGTGACTTGGGAAATGACAAGGTCGCATACGTTTGCGGTGACTGGCCTAAGTTTTGGAGGGTATTTGAGGTTAACGCTTTCACTGGAGAACAGTGTGTTCATGGAATGCACTGCTTTGGAGGGCAGTTAAAGGAGAACACATAAAAAGTTAAGAATTCCTTGGGTGAGCATTCAGGATAACTATTCAGGACATCTTTTCCTGAAGAAGGATCGCTGGATTCAAAATGTTAACAAGACTTTCTTCTCCCACATGCAAACAGACCAGCCAACTTTCATCAGCAGTTTCAGTTGTTCTTTGACATGATTCATTAAGGCCTTAAATCTTTATCTTAATCTGCTTTTTCAGTTTAGCTCTGACTGTCCAAGGTTCAAGAATTTGGAGAACGTGAGGTCCAATCAGCCTTTCGAACCTGCACTATTATTTGACATTTTGGGTGCAGGTTCCCAACAGCAGTCCATTCCCCTTGGTGTCCTTAAGATCACAAATCGCACCTGTCTCACACCCGAAAACAAACTCAGAGTTTGAAGGAGAGAGATGGAATGCTGGAAATTGGACGCTTTATCTCTTCCTCCAAAACACGACCAACAGATTATGAATCAACCTGAGGATCATGAAACTGGCGTTCCATCCCAAGACTCGGTTTTAGCTGACATTCTGTTTCCTGCCCCCCAACCATATGCCGTCCATATTCTTGCCATAAGATTGTTTTTTTTCCCTCAGCAACACCTAACATCACACTTTACCAATGCGTTCTAGAAATGTGGGTCTATGTTCAGAATCTACGTTCAGAATTTGCAGTTGCAAATACAAATAGGACTGCGCTTAATGCCGTAGCCATTGTGGTCATACATCACAAAAACAGACCCTTCTGTGCAACTCATCCATGCCGACAAGATTTCCAATATTGAGCAAGTCTCATTGGTCAATATCTGATCGATATCCTATTCGTCTACCCATATAGATGTCTTTTCAATGATGTATTTGCACCTGTATTTTCATAAACACATCACACTTTGAATGGAAACATTACCCCTCATGTTCCTTTTCAATTGTAAGCCTATCAACTTAAGCCAATTTGCTCGAGGTTTGGGCTCCCCTATAATAGAGAAAGGAAATAAACATTGGCTATTGTCCCTATCCGTGCGCTTCATGAATTTATAAAGCTCTTATAGCGTCACGTCTCAGCCTCCAATGCACCAGGCAAAATAGCACCAGCCTATTCACCATCTCACTCTTGTTCAAACTCTTCAATCCTAGTAAAACTCTTGTCATTCTTTTTTGAACGTTTGCAAGATAACAACATCTTTCCGTTCGCAGGGAGATCAGTATTGAACACATCATTCCATACGTCACCTCACTAACGCCTGTACAGCTGCACCATGACATTCCAACTCCTATCCTCCAACCACTGAGCATGAAGGTATGCCTGCTAAACACCTTCCTCACCATTGTGTCTCCCGAAACTCACCCGTATCTTTTCGGCAAAACATCCCAGGGCCCGACCATTAACTGTACAAATCCTGCCCTGCTTTCCCTGACAAAATACAGCATCTTACGTTTGTCAAAGTTAAGCTCCGTCTGCACATTCTCGGACCAATGCCCAACAGATCAAGCTGCTGTTGTGCTCTGAAGTAACCTCTTGCACTGTTCACTATGCCAGTTATTCTGTTATTATTTGCAAATTTGCGAACCATTGCTGCTATATTCACATTCAAGTCATTTTTATAAATAAGGAAAATGTCTTGGAACCAACACTTGCGCCAAACTGCTGTTCAGAAATTTTGAAAAGAATGTCGAAGTAGTGGGGTACATTCAAGTCAACGTCTCTAAATTGTGAAATGTCTCAGCAGAGTGTAAACATCGCTCTATTTAGGAAAGGAGGGGGACAGAATGCAATACATTAAAATACAGTAAGTACTACATGCATTTGGAAACTAGGGCAAACCCTTGCACTAATCTCTGTTAAGAGAGAGATAACTGGTGGTGGTGCAATCCGAATATCTTGTGCCTCAGCCAATAACAGGGATTGAGAAGGAGAATAATTCAAAGGTAACATGAACCCCAGTGCAAGAAATGGACGCACGCTGTTCCCATCACGCTGCATTGCGAAGTAGCTATTCAGCCAATTGTGCTAACCGGCCGCAAAATATCAAGTCCACATTTAAATGAAAATAATGTCTAGAGTGTCAAGCATGCATTGCTGCAATTAGGTAGGAAGGGTGATTTTTTAAAAAAAACCCTTGGAAAACAAGCATCCAAATGCGATCAATGTGTTGGGGAGCTCAGAGGGACAGATTTACAAAAATGTTAAATAGCCTTAAGAGGGCTATAAAACAATACCATTGCCAATTTAGAACAGGCGTTCATTTCCAGAAGGGAATTGGAATGCATTGAGTTAATATTAATCTAAAATGGAACCGATGTTGGAGCATCCTTCATTTACCAGGTCGGGTTCTGGCGAATATATCGCAACAACATAAGTTGATGCATTGGGCAACATGGAGTTAACGATGGAGAAAGATAACTGAACTGATAAAAATCTGTTTCATATTGAGGGCACATGCCACGATCTAAACTCTCTCTCTCTGTTAACATAACGATTCTCTTCAGAGACACAGAGAAACGCACCAGTTAATTACTCAAAAACAAGAACGAAATTCACCCGATATGCTTTAGCACTTACTGCATACAATTTCCAGAGTTTGCATCACACAATCCAAAGTGACTATACTACTTAATTAAATTGTAATTCGCTGAAGCCTCTGATTAAAGTGGAGATTTACAGAAAGTTCCAGAAAGAGATTAACTATCCAGCGGGAAATTCTTTTGCTAAGCAATTCCTGCTGAGTCTGTGATGCTGGGGATTCCGCAGGGAACCTGCAGTCTGAATCTAAATCAACGATTGGCTGCCCCTGTGTGACGGTGGTCACAACATGTCCACGTATCATTGTCAACAGGAGAGTGAAACCGCAGAGTATCCTCAGGCAGATTTACACAAAGCCAATGGCGCAAGGAACTCACCAGGAATTGCTACAATTGAAAGGATCACGTAACATATTTTCCGTGCCTGATAAACTGTTTGATGCATTTTCTGCACGTATCCCTTTGTGCATGCAATTTCTCTGTACTAAAAGCGGTGGAAATGTATTCCCAAAGTCTTTTCTTTATGCCTGATGGCATCACCTGGGGAACAGTCACGTGACTACATCCTTCAATTGTAGTATTTAAGAATTTAAGCAAACAAGAGATGACAGTGAATTAACCCCAACAGAAGATAACTGAGGTTTAGTGGATGATGCAAATCTCAATCAGTCAATCTCAAATATTGGAAATTGCATCCATGGTACCCAAACACGAACCGTTCCACTCTGAAATATCCTTTGATTTCAATGTCGTCCATCCCTTGAATTGGACAGTTTCGTAATGATATTCCGGTTATTAAGTGTCCCTCTGAGAACTGTTCTCCTTAGCCCTGGGTTGTGGCTTCCCTGTTAAACAGCGGCTGTTCCATAAAGAGATGACAATGGTTATGGAGATGATACGTTGTAGGTGTCAACAAGTCCAACATCGCAATGCACAGTAGTGTATCAAACCACTATAACGTCACAAATTAAAACAAACTTTTAAACAAGTCAAATTACTCGAAGGATTTGTTCCTCTAAGGTCACATAAGTTTCAAACAATAAAGATTCTCGGGCAAGTTTAAAGTGTTCTGGAGATTTTTCAGAAGTGACCCTGAGAAACAGACAAGCTGCACAGCAGCAGAGGGGCATTAATATTTCTCAGTCCAGAATGTGATGCTGGTAACGCACAGCAGGTCAGGTAGCATCCGACGATCAGGAAAGTCGACGTTTCGGGCAAAACACATTATCAGGAATATTTTTCAGTTTCCCATTGTATTGGCAATATTCAGTGAAGAAACCTAAAACAGCTGAACAATGAAGTGATGGTGTCGTTGGAAGAGAAATGGAGAAGTGGGGGCAGGGAGGGATTTGCAGTGACAAAGATGTAGAAAGTGTCAAAAATAAGTATTGTTTGAGCTGTTCTCAAATTTGTCGGTGAGCTCCAGTAGTGTTGGGGAAAAGGAATTTAATGTCAAGGCTGATAAAGGACAGAAAACAGAGAATGCGATTAAACATGTATTTTTCAAGATTATCAGGCCCGAGTTATTGGGTGCCACAAGGAACATTAATCAACACAAAGCTATTTATAATCTGTATCAATGACTGAAATGATGTGACCATGTGCTTTCTTTTCTGGAACACACTGTTCGATGAGACAGTAAAATACAAGGAGGACACAGAAAACCTGAAAAGGGGAACTGCAGGTTCAGTGAGTGAGTGAGAGAGAAATAGTCTGTGCAACCTAAGCTAGAGAAATCTCAAGTAATGTTCTTTCATTTAAACCTTGAAAGGATTTCAGGCCATTCTTAGATTTATAGATGATGATCCTAGTTCTCGTTCAAAGAGCAACAAGATACCTTTCTGTGCAGTCGTGCCATCAATTTCAATTTTTTTTCTTGAAACTGGTACTCCTCTCAGATTTTTCTGTGATTTAGGAATACAACCATGGGTTTGTGTGATTTCATCATTGAAGCGCTGTTATCCAACTTTCATTCTCGAGAATCTTTGCTGCACTGAAATGGACATGCACTCCCCAGCCTTCATCATTCTTGCCTTTCCCAGTTTAATGAAATCAACGTCGATGCTGTGTTCACAGCAAGTTTCTTCAGTGGACAAACCTAAAACAGGGGACTGAAGGTCTCCTCCAGGATCATCACTCCTGACTTGACACATTCCAGACTCATAAGTTGACTCAGTAGTGCACCTGTTCAAGATGTTCAAAGGGCAGTTACAGGACATTTTGCGGGAGGGTTGGGATGGAATGGGAATGGGAGTAAGGGCAGGAGGGAGTTGTGCAAAATGAAGATCCAGAGATCTTACCCCATATTGGCATCAACAATGTTTGTTCATGAAGTAACTCTGCAGAGACCAGAAATTCAGGAGCAATCACACTTTATTTACCAATGCAAAGCCTTTAACAATAGCCTCTCAATGTGTCAGGTATTCAGCATCACAATATCCCTTTTGTTTCACTCTACTATGTTAACCAGGTCTCCCTGATTGGATCAGATTAGCAGCCCCAATCAGGGAACACATATCCTGAGGTCCATCTGGTTGATCTGATGACAATCACTGCAGGTGGAAACAGTGATGAGTTCTTGAAAGTAGAATTGATGTAGCTGGACAAAGAAACTGAAAAGCTCATTAGGCCAATGAACGTGCAAATATAAATACATGGTAGCAGGAGGAAGGGCCTTGGAAGTCTCAAAGAACAAAGAACAAATACCCAGCCCAGGAACAGTCCCTTCGGTCCTCCAAGCCTGAGACGATCCAAACCCACTGTCTTAACCTATCGCCCAATTCCTAAGTTTCTGGATCCCTCTGCTCCCCACCTATTCATGTATCTGCCCAGACCTACCTTAAATAAATCTACCATCCCTGACTCGACTACCTCTGCTGGCTATGCGTTCCAGGACCTATCATCCTTTGCATAAAGTACTTGCCCCGTGTATCCTCCTTAACATTTTCACCTCTCGCCTTGAACGTGTGACCTCTCGTTATTGAATCCCTCACCATGGGAAGAAGCTTATCTCTACCTACCCTGTCTATAGCCGTCATGATTTTGTAGACATCCATCAGTCTCGACTTCTTCTGTCGTGTCTGGGGCTGGTGCGATTTGAAAACATTGAAAAGATGGGTTTCATTATAACGGGCTGGAAATTACTAGCCATCAAGGGAAGCATGGTACTGCTGTTGCGGAATACTGAATCTAATCTTTCAGGTGTCTGGGAATATGTGACCTAACTCAGTTTGCAGGAAAATGAAGCTGGCCACTTGAAATTGAAATTCATTAAGTGAAAGAGAAAAGCATCAGAAACACGTTCTGGATCTTCATTGATGCTGTGGTTCAAAATCAGAGTCTTCAGGAGCAAGCACCTCCCTCACATACTTCACAGATTCAGAGGCAGGGTTCATTCTGGACCGTTACTTTGTGATGTTCGGGGGATACTCAATAACATGTCCATTAAGTGATATAGTTACTGTCGAAACCACAACCATTTTTTGTGTTGATGCGTGAGACACTTAAGTGGAATCACATTGGAAGGACCCAACAATATTTTGAACTGTTTTCAAACACCAAAATACTTAAAGCCAAGTTCACAAGTAGAAGGATTAATTTATTATATCTCGCTATATTGATTTGACGCAAGAGCACAAAATGTAAGCATG
This sequence comes from Hemiscyllium ocellatum, assembly GCF_020745735.1. Lineage (NCBI taxonomy): Eukaryota > Metazoa > Chordata > Chondrichthyes > Orectolobiformes > Hemiscylliidae > Hemiscyllium > Hemiscyllium ocellatum. Next base: position 14,620,335 of record NC_083440.1, on the reverse strand, counting down.
CAGCATTTTGTGACACATTCTTCAAAACCATGAACACACTTCTACCGCAGAAAGCCAACCCCCGATCATATTTTCAACAGATACGTGGTGCATGAATTTGCAATAAAGACACAGAAAAGTGGAAGATGTAATCCGGGCATTTGCACACTTGTTGCCACATCTCAGGCCTCGATCTCAAATTGAAACTTAGAAATTGTTCCATTACTGAAAAGAATGACATGCATTCTCCAGCCAAAGTCCATGCTGATCCTATAGGAGAACTACAAACTGACCAACGGAAAAAAAATCAAGGAGTTAATTGCCTCACTGATTTCCAATCGCTCCGCTTCCTGGTTTCCATAACATTCTTCTCTCCCCTTCTCCATCCCTTGCTGGCTCTTTCAATCTTCCTTCATTCACAATCTCTCCTTCCAATCCTTGCAGCCTCCCTCTCTTCTGTCTCTATTATCTTTTTATCTGCCTCTTGGAAATTGCAGCCTGAACACCCGAAAATGTGGAAGCAGAATGTGATCATTCGGCCCTTCGAGTCTGTACCATCATTCGACCATCACCCTATTCTCAAGTCCTTTCCCTGTAACTGATGACTCCCTTACTCATCCAAAACCCTTCTTATCTCTGCCTTAAATCAACGGAATCACTAGCTACTCACTGCCATATCTGGCAATGTGATCAATAATTTCACACTCTCTGGTTGACGTAACTCCTCCTCACTAATATCGATAAATGACCTCGAGGACTGAAGGACTCATCAGGGACTGTTTAGCAAGTTTGCAGATAACACTAAGATTGGTGGAGTTAGTTAGTAAATGCGACTGTCAGAGAATGTAGCAGAATATATATATAGCTTGGAGAGTTGGGTGGAGAAAGCACAGATGAAGTTTAATCCAGCAAATGCGAGGTGATGCATTTTGGAAGATCCGATTCTGGAGTCAACTATTCGTAAATGGAAAGCCCCTGGGAATTAATGTACAGTGTGGTAACACAGCTCGATAAAGTAGTCAAGAAGGCTTTCCTTCATTTGGAATGCTGTGTACATTTTTGGTCACGACATTAGTAGAAGGACGCTAGCTAAGAAAAGAGTTTGAGTGGATTAACATTTTTTCATTAGAAAGACGGCAGTTGAAGGGGGAATCTGATTCACGTCTTTGAAATCATGAGAGGTGGAGGCAGGATGGACAACAAGAAGGTTTTCCTATCGTGGAGAACTCAATTAAAAGAGTCATGAGTTCAAGGTGAGAGGGGAATTGTTTAAGGGGAATATGCATGGAAGTTTCTTTCCACAGAGAGTGGTATGTGCCTGGAACGCATTGCCAGTAGAGGTGTAGAGGCGGGAAAAATACTATTATCTACGATGTATCGAGATAGACACATGAATGGGCAGGGTGCAGAGGGACACCGATCATTGGAAAATAGGTGACTGGTTTAGATAGGGATCTGGATCAGCGCTGGCTTGGAGGGCTAAATTTCCTGTTCCAGTGCTGTGATTTTTTTTGTTCTTTTTTCTTCGTTCTCACCTCTGTTCTAAAGAGTCATGATTCACTCTGAGACAGTGCACTTGCATCCCAGTCTCCCATTGAAACGGAAACAGTTTTCCCACACCCACTGTCTACAGGCCTCACAGTATTCCGTACATTTTGATCAGATGCGCCTCTCATCTTTCGAAATTTATCGACTACAGATACCAACTGCTCCTCTTATCACAAACCCCTGATCCCCGGGATGTTTCTTGTAAATGTCCTCTGGATCCGTTACAATGTTAGCACAAACGGTTTAAGATGTGGGGCCCACAACTGCTCACAACACTCCGAATGCAATCTGACCAGAGACGAGTACAGTTTCAGCAGTTCATTCCTGCTCTTATATTCTGGCTCTCTTGAAATGAGTGCTAACATTGCATTTGCCTTTCTAACTGACAACAGAACCTGTATGCTAACCTTAAGAGCATTCTGAACTATGATTCCCAAATCCCTTTACTCTTCCGAATTCTGAAAGTTTCCTTCAATTTAGAAAATGAATGCACCCATCTCCGCCAAACTTGACTCAAGCAGCCTCGACCTGTTACTCTTCCACTATCTCACACATAGCGACATCTTGTGTCTTCTTCCCTATTTCCAAACTGGAAACTGTACGGGTGGTGATAAGAGTTATAAGAAATACATAATGCCGGAGTGATTCTTCTACAGACGTAAAACAGTACTGAATTCACCGGAAGGCATCACAAAGCAGAATTACAGTGTATGGATGTCATCATAGCTGACATTAATCTACATTTAATTAGACAAACAAAACAAGGAATAATGCTGTGGCCAACAATTTCCTGAAGTGCATGTGCAATTTTGATTTAGAAAAACACATTGAGGAAGAAGGGGACAAGCTATTCAGATTGGTAGATGTGCAATCAGTATTAATTAACAATCTTAGTGCATTTGGTAAAAAGATAAAATTTGGAATTGCTTTTTCAGATGCAGAATGACGATATCAAAACTGAACGAGAATCCTGAATCTAAATAAAGAGAAAAAGACGGGATTGATGCATAAATTGGCAATGATGGATTGAAGGACATCAGTAAAACGTTGGCAGTAGATAGGCAATCGGCAATATGTCAAAAACGTATGAATGTGTTATAACAATTATTCCTTCTTTCTGGTGCAACATTAAAACAAGCAAGCTGACACTGAGCAGCCCTAATTGATTGCAGAGATGACTGGGAAGCTTGTCTATTTCTACCAATTAATGGAGACCGCACTAATGATGTTTGTGCAGAGCAGTCTAGTGCAATTGCAAGTTCCTTCCCCAAGCCCAGTGTTGACAGCACGTCCCAAATGTAGGCATGCAATAAGGCTCGTCCAGTTCCAGGTTGATGAGATAGGTATCCACCCGTCTGTCCCACACAAAGGCCATTACATCTCTGAGGAGCACGTGTCTGTCAGAGATTATTCTGCCCGGTACAGCGGGGTGAATCACCGATCCCAGAGCAGATCTGCCCCAGTTGGCGATGACCAAGATTCAGCAGTAAAATTCGTGGCCAAATTCACACTTCCTCTCTTTCGTCTTACCACTTGTAGATAAGGATGATGATATCTTTCAGCATGGATTCGTGTAGTTAACCTGCCAGAAAGAGACTGTCAAGTACATCCAGCTGTTCCTGCCCAATAAAGTCCCACAGAATTTCGCTTCTCGACTTTTGCTTTCTTTTCGGAGGACTCAAGGGCCTTTGTCATCTCATCCCAAGATAAAGGTTGGTCCAGTCTCTCCTTTTCCATGCCGTCTAAGACCTATGCAATCGAGGTAAGGATGGAAGAGGAGACCGCTGTGTCTGTGTCATGCTATCTGGTATAAAATAATTTGCTGATCTTTAGGATGTCAGACTAAGATGACGTCATTAAGCCAACGTCTTCTTTCGGGCTGATGACCAGAAAGCTCTCCCTGTGCAACTTCTGGAAGAAGAAACGTGAATACGTATTATCCAACTCCATGCTATGAAGCCTTGACCAGAAGGTTATCTTGGTCGTCTCCATTGTCTACAGCAGGAGTATGTTCTGGAAGTTTTTCTGCAGTTTGGACAGTTATGCACCTCTCTGTCTTGCCTTCAAAACACCTTTGAGAATAAAGAATCACTTAATGTTTTCTTAAACTGTCTTCCAACCGCATGCTGCAGACTCAAATAAGAGCTTCACAATTCTTGAACCTCAGCTTCCATGTTCCTTTGCCAGCCCGCTGATCATCCTGCAGAAGGATAAAGGTTTGACGTACTGCACAGAAACTGGAAATCTGTCCACGAGTTGATCAACCTGTTTGGTCACGACCAAATGCATCGATGCTGCACGATACGTCCAATATGCAAAACGATTTATATAAAAGCACGTACAGCTTTCAATGCACAATAGTATTTATGTGATAACAGTATTTAAGAATGAACACAACCAACTTCACTGCAGAATACATTTATATACTAGCAGCTCCAATGCACAACAACTTACACATCTAAACTGAAACAGTACCAGTACACAATAATATTTACGAACAAATACAGTTTGAATACATATCAATATTTAGACAGAAGTACGAACAGCTTCAATGTGCACTCATATTAACCAGTGAACACAACCAGTTCCAACAGAGAACGACATTTATGTAAAAACAAGAACAGCTCCAATGCACAATGCGACTTGTATAAAATTGCAAACAGAACCAGTTCATGACGATTTTTACTTTGAAATGCGAAGTGTTCCAATACAGAACAGGATTTATAAATGGACACAAAGTGCACCAACAATACATAATATTAGTCCATTATGTATAAATATATATGAACATGTTTTTTATGGAAGTACACGTTCGGATAACATGCAATACTGCATCCGAATAATTAGAGGTTGGACGCGAATGTAATGTAGCCAGATTTGAAAATAACAAAATTATGTGGGAAGGCAAGTTGCAAGAAGAATATAAATAGTTTACACAGAGATATTGACAGGTGAAGTTGGTGGAGAAAGCGAGGATTGCAAATGCTGAAGTACCAGAGTTGAAAAATGTAGTGCTGGAAAAACACAGCACGCCAGGCAGCATCCTGCTACTCGAATGCTGCATGGCCTTCTTTGTTTTTCCAGGTGACGTTGGTGGACCAGTCGTTGTCAAATAGGATATAACGAATTATAATGTGAATTTGCTTATTTTAGTAGTTTGAACGGCTGAACAGAGTAATATTTAAATCGAGAAAACCTGCAGAAAGCTGCCACACAGAGGGACTTTTGGGGGCAAATGTGCACAAAACGCAAAAACCTAGCTCAGGGATGGAGCAGATAATCAGGAAGGCTAATGATATGTTGTCCCTTCTTTCAAGAGGTTCAGAGTACAAGAGTAGAGAATCTTACTGCAACAGTGCAAAGTACTGGTGGGGCCACATCTGCCGTTTTGTTCAGTTTTTGTCCTCTTATTTAGGGAAGGAAGCTCTAACATGCAATATTTGCAAAATAAAATCACAATTAGATACAACTTACAACAGTATTTAGATACAGACAAAAACATCTCCAGTGCCGATCTATATTTCCATTCAGGTACAAATGTCTCCAACACACAAAAGTCTTCATAACTCGACACAAAATGCACTTACATACAACAATAGTCACATTTCGGTAAAAAAAACGGCAACATACAATTATATTTACATACAGACACAAACATTTTAGACATAGAACATAGAACAATGTAGCGCAGAACAGGCTCTTCGGCCCTCGATGTTGCACTGACCTGTGAACAATTCTCAGCTCGTAGCCCGACACTATCACAAAATCATTAATGTGTTTATCTAAAGATCGTTTAAATTTCCCTAATGTGGCTGAGTTGACTGCATTAGCAGTTAGTGGGTTCCACGCCCTTACCTCTCTCTGCCTTCTTCTTTGTAATGAGAACAGACCCAAGTCTCGCAACCTTTCCTCATTTGACCTTACCTGCAGACCAGGTTACATCCGTGTAAATCTCCGCTGCACCTTTTTCAATACTTCCATATCCTTCCCGAAATATGGAGACCAGAACTATAAGCAATATTCCAAGAGTGGCCGCACCAGTGTTTTATATAGTTGCAGCATGATGTTGCGGCTCCAGAACTCAATCCCTCCCCGAATGAAACCAAACACATCGTATGACTTCTTAACAGCAGTATCCACCTGGGTGGCAACTTTCAAGGATCTATGTACATGGACTCCAAGATCCCTCTGCACATCCACATTACCAAGAATCTTTCCATTGACCCAGTATTTTCCCTACTGTTATTCTTCCCAAAGTGCACCACCTCACGTTTAGTTGCAGTGAACTCCACTTGCCACTTCTGAGCCTAATTCTGCAGTTAATCCAAATCACCCTGCAAACTGTAACGTTCTTCCACACTGTCCACTACTCCATCGATTTTAGTGTTGTCTGCAAATTTACTAATCTATCCACCTATTTCTGTGTCTAAGTCGTTTATAAAACTGACAAACAGCAGTGGTCCCAAAACAGATTCTTGTGGCACGCCACTAGTAAGCGGACTCCAGGCTGAATATTTTCCATCAACCACCACTCGCTGCCTTCTTTCAGAAAACCAGTTTCTAATCCAAACTGCTAAATCACCCTCAATTCCATGCCTCTGCATTTTCTCCAGCAGTCTACCAAAGACTGTAACATTATCAAAGGCTTTACTGAAGTTCATGTATACCACGTCAACTGCCCTCCCCTCATCTACATGCTTGCTCACCTTCTCAAAGAGCTCAGTGAGGATTGTGAGACACGACTCGCCCTTGACGAAACCATGTTGACTATCTGAAATTAAATTGTTGCTTCCTCGGTGATTATAAACCTTGTCTCTTATAATCCTTTCCAAAACCTTTGCTACAACAGAAGTAAGTCTCACTGGTCTATAATTACCTGGGTCATCTCTGCTGCCCTTCTTGAACAAGGGCACAACATTTGCAAAGCTCCAGTCCTCTGGTACTAAATCTGTAGACAATGACGACACAAATAACAAAGCAAAAGACTCTGCTGTCTCCTCCCTACCTTCCCAGAGAATCCTCGGATAAACCCAGGGGACTTGTGTACTTTCACTCCTTCTAGAATTTATAACATCTGTCTGTAACTGACCTTGATCCTTTCTAGTCTAATATCTCTTACCTCATCCTTCTCCTCTATAATATTCTCCTTTTCCTGACTGAAAACAGATGAGAAATATCCGTTAAGCATCTCTCTGGTCTCCGCAGGGTCCACACTCAACTTCCCATTTCTGTCTTTGACTGGCACGAGCCCTACCCTAACCGTACTTTTATTCCTTTTATTGCATGAAGAATTTGGAATGAGTTTCATGGAGCATTCAGAATAAAGTTGATTCATGCATGGTACAAATTCATATCACAAGAATTTTAAACTGATTATTCTGGGTATTCGCACAGGAAACATTATAAACATTTCCAGAACATGTAAATAGAACGGAATGCATGAAAAGGGAAACGAATAGCACAGCAGATTTTTCGACAACAATGAGAAGAATGGAAGTCAACGCAAGACTAAAGGTACTGTATTTAAATGAATGCATCATATGAAACAAAATAATTGAGCTTGTAATGCAGGATGTAATTGGCACATATGATGTTAAGGGTATCAGTCTGATGCATCTACAGGAGGTTTGGTGCGACGAACTATATATCCAAGGGTACTCATCCTATCAAAACGACAGTGCAATGAGCAGAGAGGTCAGCTTTGTCTTATTTGTAAAAAATGAAATTAACTCTGTAACCAATGGTAGCAGATTGATATAGTGTTTAACTTACTGTCTCACCGTGGCATGGACTCGGATTCAATCCCTACATGCCGTGTTTGTCTGGTTGGCGTTTGTACATTCTCACTGAGTCTTCGTGGGTTTCCTCCAGGCATTCTGGTTTCCTTCCAACAATGTGCAGTTTAGTTGAATAGACAATGTGAAAACCACGATTACATGGACAGGGGAGAGGAGGTTAAACCGGTCGGATGTTCATCAGACAATCGATGTGCACGTGTTGGGCCGAATGGCCTGTCTTGACACTGTCGAGATTCTGTGATTCAACCGCAAGAAGTGATATACAGTCAGAAGAAGTAGAATTTATGTGGGTGGAGCTGAGAAACAGTATTGGAAGAAAAAAGACAACGATGCAGGTTGTGCACAGGCCTCCTCCAAGTAGTCAGGGCGTGAGGCAGGAAATGAATCAGGAGATAGAAAAGGTATATCAGAAATGCGCTATTACAACAATCGCAAGGAAACTCAATATCTGATGGAGAGGGGAAGTTAAGTTGAACATAGGTTTCGTCCACAGGATTTTTTTTTCTTGAGCACCTTGCAGTGGTAGAAAGTGAGGACTGTAGATGCTGGTGAACGGATTCAAAACTTGTGGTGCTGGAAAAGCATAGTTGTGAGGCAGCATCCGAAAATTACGAGAGTTGATGTACTGAGCATATGCTCACCATCAAGAATTCATCTTCATTCCTGATATACAGCTTATGCTTGAAACGTGGACTGTCCTGCTCTTTGGATGCTGCCTAAACTACTGTGCTTTTCCAGCACTATACTTTGTCACGTTGTAGTAAAGCCAAAGAGAGAACAGGAAACGCAGTATATGGTTTGTGTCTGTGGTCGACGTGACTGGGGAGCATAACATGAAGGAACATCGTCAGGCAGTCACCTCACTACAGTCCAATTCACCCTGCAGTTTGAGAAGGAGAAGCTAGAATCTTATGTAACGGTATTTCAATTGTGTAAAGATAATTATGGTGACATGATGGAGGAGCTGGCCAGAGTTGATTGGACGTAGAGCCGAGCAGAAAAGAGAGTGGAGCAGCAATTATGTTAATCTCTGGGACTAATTCAAGAGACAGAACAAAATTTAATCCCAATCGATGAAGGAACGTACAAAGGCACGGATAAGGCAATCATTACTGACAACGGAAGTTATAGACAGCATACAAACAAAAGCACAAACTATAGTGAAGATTACTGGAAAGTAAGAGGATTGAGAAACCTTGAAAAAGCCGCAGAAAAGAACTAATAAAAGCAATAAGGAGGGAGAAGATGAAAAAGGAAGGTAACATAGCTGGCAATATAAATGAAGATTGCAAAAGCTTTTTATATGTACGAAAGGTAAGAGAGAAGCAAGAGTGGATATTGGACCACTGGTAAAAGAGGCTGGAGAAGTAGTGATGGAGATCAAGGAAATCGGGAAAGGACCTGAATGGGTTATTTGTATCAGTTTCCACACTAAAAGCACTCGCAAGATACTGGAAGTTCAAGACAGTCGGGACAGAGATAAGTGTGATGCCCATTTTTAAAAGTAACCTGACAGGTCCGAAGATGATAAGGCATTCACACCGGATAGATTCTTGTTAAGTTTGTGCGGTGGGAGAGGAAGGGTCCTCAGGTGAATAAGGGAACATGGATTTGACAATAATAAGATGAGCTCTGATCTTCTGGAACGTGGGGAGGAGGGAGTACCAGGCTTGAGTGGAAAACTGAATTACTGCCGCTTATTGTCTGTGCGTCCTGTGTTTGTCAATCAGCCAGTCAATCAGGGATAGCAGTGTGTTCCGAAGCGTGGTGAATGGTTACGCCCTTCCCATACACCGCTGGGTGTTATACTCAGATCCATGTGATTGTGCTGATTGAATCTTAGCTGTGCATA
>NC_083440.1:14601158-14603658 GCF_020745735.1 Hemiscyllium ocellatum | reverse complement strand
ACAGAGAGAGTCTGACTATCATCATGGTGCAGGAGGGACTGTTTCTGCCTCTCCTCATCCTCCCCTGGAGGGGAATGCAGAGATCCATCCTGCTGGTCTTTAACAATCAACCACATAGAAGTCCGTGAAAACCCAATGTTCCAGATTAACCCATCACTCACAGCCAGTCCGTTATTTCCAATCACTTTTGCAGCTTCTTTACATCCTATCCTGCGCCTGACAGTCACCTCTTGCCTCTTTACTTGTTGTCCCTTCGTTATGTCATTCAATAATATCAATGCAGAACAGGATAGATTATTGTTAACCTTTGGAGAGGGAGGAGTGGGATAGTCCTCAGGGGCAGATGTGAAAGCGGATTTGACATTAGAATTAGATGAGATGCGAATGGCAGGAGGACCAGAATCGAAGGTTGAATGGCCTACTGCTTGCTGCTCATTGTCTGTGTTTCACCGTATGTGACAGTCTTTAAGGCAATAGCTTGTTCCTGAGCATAGTGAAAGGTGACACATCCTGTTACACACCCCTTCCCCACTCACTGCTGGGTGTTATACTCAGATCTATGTAGTTGTTCTGATGGAATCCTGGCTGTACATATACAATTCCTGCACAGGGAACACTGTGGCTGCCTCTGGAGCTCTCTCAGTTGTTTCTCTGAATCATTTAGTGAAGAATTTATGTAACCAGTTGGTGCACGGCGTTCTTGAACTTTGCTCGAAACTTGGACAGAGTCACTGCATAAAATAATGTGTTTGTGCTGCAGCTGAAATCCTTGATGAGGTTTCCGATTGGTGCAAAAACAGTTAAAGTTGTTCCATTAATGAAGTTATATAAGAAACTTGTTACGTACACTACCCACAGAAGTATGAAGCTGGTGGATATGGTGAAGAGAGTAATCATTGACTTCCTTCGGCTCTCCATCTCTGCATCTTTGTCACTCTCTCCCGTACTTGGACCCTTGAGTGCCTTCCGGACTCGACTAACCACGACGATGTGCCTGACCGTCAGAGTGTTCATTAACAGAATTAAGACCAGTGGAATGAAAGGTGTTAAAACGTTGTCAAACCAGTTAAATCCCAGCCACCTGGGATCAGTAAAAAAACTTGACTTTACTTGGCAGCCCCAAGGAACATTGTCAACTATCCACCCAGGTTGAAACAAGAAATAGAAGGGAATGTTTTTTGAACAGAGCAGAATGCCAATTGTAGCTAGGGTCACAGCCAAGGTTTTGTCTGTCCAATATGTCCTCTTCCATTTCTGACAGCAAATGACAACAAAACGATCAAAGGAGAAAAGGACAGTGAACCAGACAGAACAGTCTGTGGTTGCATGAATAAGAACAAAGATAGTACTGCAAACAGGGGTGAGGTCCAGGAAATTCGTTGGGAAATAAAAATTATTGAGTTGCCACAGTATGACGTTCACGAGAATGAACAGTAAATCTGCCGTTGCCATGGCCACAAGGCATCGCTTTGTGCAGTTTGAGAGGCCACATTTTCCACGTGCGAGAACCAAAATCACCAGGAAGTTAACTGAAAGAGACGGGGGTAAAATGCAAATCGGGGATCATTGATAAAACATTCTCCCGTCTGTCCAGAAAGCAATGGATGATCTTAACACCTAAATGCATTAGTTGGGAATTGCCTGTGGTCAAATCTGATAATAGCAGATCTGAGCCTGACTCATTTCAAAAATATTCACTTCTAAGTTTACTTGGCGAGTTCAGGGGTGGTGTAGTGACTTGGGAAATGACAAGGTCGCATACGTTTGCGGTGACTGGCCTAAGTTTTGGAGGGTATTTGAGGTTAACGCTTTCACTGGAGAACAGTGTGTTCATGGAATGCACTGCTTTGGAGGGCAGTTAAAGGAGAACACATAAAAAGTTAAGAATTCCTTGGGTGAGCATTCAGGATAACTATTCAGGACATCTTTTCCTGAAGAAGGATCGCTGGATTCAAAATGTTAACAAGACTTTCTTCTCCCACATGCAAACAGACCAGCCAACTTTCATCAGCAGTTTCAGTTGTTCTTTGACATGATTCATTAAGGCCTTAAATCTTTATCTTAATCTGCTTTTTCAGTTTAGCTCTGACTGTCCAAGGTTCAAGAATTTGGAGAACGTGAGGTCCAATCAGCCTTTCGAACCTGCACTATTATTTGACATTTTGGGTGCAGGTTCCCAACAGCAGTCCATTCCCCTTGGTGTCCTTAAGATCACAAATCGCACCTGTCTCACACCCGAAAACAAACTCAGAGTTTGAAGGAGAGAGATGGAATGCTGGAAATTGGACGCTTTATCTCTTCCTCCAAAACACGACCAACAGATTATGAATCAACCTGAGGATCATGAAACTGGCGTTCCATCCCAAGACTCGGTTTTAGCTGACATTCTGTTTCCTGCCCTCTGACCATATGCCGTCCATATTCTTGCCATAAGATTGTTTTTTTTCCCTCAGCAACACCTAACATCACACTTTACCAATGCGTTCTAGAAATGTGGGTC